>NW_026599499.1:600000-805391 GCF_023634085.1 Falco cherrug | reverse complement strand
CCCCATCTCAGCCCAGAAAGCAGGTAGAACAAGTTTTGTGGTGCCTTTCAGCTGCCTACCGGGGTAGTGTAAAAACTACCAACAGAACTCGTTTCTGGCACCTTCCCCGGTGGAGCTGTGCATGGGGTGTGTTTAGAACATTTTGTTACCAGCCGAGTAAAAAATTCAGCCGTTCCCCATCTCAGCCCAGAAAGCAGGTAGAACAAGTTTTGTGGTGCCTTTCAGCTGCCTACCGGGGTAGTGTAAAAACTACCAACAGAACTCGTTTCTGGCACCTTCCCCGGAGGAGTTGTGCATGGGGTGTGTTTGGAACATTTTGTCACCAGCCGAGTCCAAAATTCAGCGATTCTCCATCTCAGCCCAGAAAGCAGGTAGAACAAGTTTTGTGGTGCCTTTCTCTTGCCTACCGGGGTAGTGTAAAAACTACCAACAGAACTCGTTTCTGGCACCTTCCCCGGTGGAGTTGTGCATGGGGTGTGTTTGGAACATTTTGTCAGCAGCCGAGTCCAAAATTCAGCCGTTCCTCATCTCAGCCCAGAAAGCAGGTAGAACAAGTTTTGTGGTGCCTTTCAGCTGCCTACCGGGGTAGTGTAAAAACTACCAACAGAACTCGTTTCTGGCACCTTCCCCGGTGGAGTTGTGCATGGGGTGTGTTTGGAACATTTTGTCACCAGCCGAGTCCAAAATTCAGCGATTCTCCATCTCAGCCCAGAAAGCAGGTAGAACAAGTTTTGTGGTGCCTTTCTCTTGCCTACCGGGGTACTGTAAAAACTACCAACAGAACTCGTTTCTGGCACCTTTGCCAGTGGAGGTGTGCATGGGGTGTGTTTGGAACATTTTGTCAGCAGCCGAGTCCAAAATTCAGCGATTCCCCATCTCAGCCCAGAAAGCAGGTAGAACAAGTTTTGTGGTGCCTTTCAGCTGCCTACCGGGGTACTGTAAAAACTACCAACAGAAATCGTTTCTGGCACCTTCTCCGGTGGAGTTGTGCATGGGGTGTGTTTGGAACATTTTGTCAGCAGCCGAGTCCAAAATTCAGCTGATCCCCATCTCAGCCCAGAAAGCAGGTAGAACAAGTTTTGTGGTGCCTTTCAGCTGCCTACCGGGGTAGTGTGAAAACTACCAACAGAACTCGTTTCTGGCACCTTCCTCGGTGGAGTTGTGCATGGGGTGTGTTTGGAACATTTTGTTACCAGCCGAGTCCAAAATTCAGCCGTTCCTCATCTCAGCCCAGAAAGCAGGTAGAACAAGTTTTGTGGTGCCTTTCAGCTGCCTACCGGGGTAGTGTAAAAATAACAACAGAACTCGTTTCTGGCACCTTTGCCAGTGGAGGTGTGCATGGGGTGTGTTTGGAACATTTTGTCAGCAGCCGAGTCCAAAATTCAGCGATTCCCCATCTCAGCCCAGAAAGCAGGTAGAACAAGTTTTGTGGTGCCTTTCAGCTGCCTACCGGGGTAGTGTAAAAACTACCAACAGAACTCGTTTCTGGCACCTTCCTCGGTGGAGTTGTGCATGGGGTGTGTTTGGAACATTTTGTTACCAGCCGAGTCCAAAATTCAGCCGTTCCTCATCTCAGCCCAGAAAGCAGGTAGAACAAGTTTTGTGGTGCCTTTCAGCTGCCTACCGGGGTAGTGTAAAAATAACAACAGAACTCGTTTCTGGCACCTTCCCCGGTGGAGGTGTGCATGGGGTGTCTTTGGAACATTTTGTCACCAGCCGAGTCCAAAATTCAGCTGATCCCCATCTCAGCCCAGAAAGCAGGTAGAACAAGTTTTGTGGTGCCTTTCAGCTGCCTACCGGGGTAGTGTGAAAACTACCAACAGAACTCGTTTCTGGCACCTTCCTCGGTGGAGTTGTGCATGGGGTGTGTTTGGAACATTTTGTTACCAGCCGAGTCCAAAATTCAGCCGTTCCTCATCTCAGCCCAGAAAGCAGGTAGAACAAGTTTTGTGGTGCCTTTCAGCTGCCTACCGGGGTAGTGTAAAAATAACAACAGAACTCGTTTCTGGCACCTTCCCCGGTGGAGTTGTGCATGGGGTGTGTTTGGAACATTTTGTCAGCAGCCGAGTCCAAAATTCAGCGATTCCCCATCTAAGCCCAGAAAGCAGGTAGAACAAGTTTTGTGGTGCCTTTCAGCTGCCTACCGGGGTAGTGTAAAAACTACCAACAGAACTCGTTTCTGGCACCTTCCTCGGTGGAGTTGTGCATGGGGTGTGTTTGGAACATTTTGTCACCAGCCGAGTCCAAAATTCAGCCGTTCCCCATCTCAGCCCAGAAAGCAGGTAGAACAAGTTTTGTGGTGCCTTTCAGCTGCCTACCGGGGTAGTGTAAAAACTACCAACAGAACTCGTTTCTGGCACCTTCCCCGGTGGAGTTGTGCATGGGGTGTGTTTGGAACATTTTGTCACCAGCCGAGTCCAAAATTCAGCGATTCCCCATCTCAGCCCAGAAAGCAGGTAGAACAAGTTTTGTGGTGCCTTTCAGCTGCCTACCGGGGTACTGTAAAAACTACCAACAGAAATCGTTTCTGGCACCTTCTCCGGTGGAGTTGTGCATGGGGTGTGTTTGGAACATTTTGTCAGCAGCCGAGTCCAAAATTCAGCTGATCCCCATCTAAGCCCAGAAAGCAGGTAGAACAAGTTTTGTGGTGCCTTTCAGCTGCCTACCGGGGTAGTGTAAAAACTACCAACAGAACTCGTTTCTGGCACCTTCCCCGGTGGAGCTGTGCATGGGGTGTGTTTAGAACATTTTGTTACCAGCCGAGTAAAAAATTCAGCCGTTCCCCATCTCAGCCCAGAAAGCAGGTAGAACAAGTTTTGTGGTGCCTTTCAGCTGCCTACCGGGGTAGTGTAAAAACTACCAACAGAACTCGTTTTTGGCACCTTCCCTGGAGGAGTTGTGCATGGGGTGTGTTTGGAACATTTTGTCACCAGCCGAGTCCAAAATTCAGCGATTCTCCATCTCAGCCCAGAAAGCAGGTAGAACAAGTTTTGTGGTGCCTTTCTCTTGCCTACCGGGGTAGTGTAAAAACTACCAACAGAACTCGTTTCTGGCACCTTCCCCGGTGGAGTTGTGCATGGGGTGTGTTTGGAACATTTTGTCAGCAGCCGAGTCCAAAATTCAGCCGTTCCTCATCTCAGCCCAGAAAGCAGGTAGAACAAGTTTTGTGGTGCCTTTCAGCTGCCTACCGGGGTAGTGTAAAAACTACCAACAGAACTCGTTTCTGGCACCTTCCCCGGTGGAGTTGTGCATGGGGTGTGTTTGGAACATTTTGTCACCAGCCGAGTCCAAAATTCAGCCGTTCCCCATCTCAGCCCAGAAAGCAGGTAGAACAAGTTTTGTGGTGCCTTTCAGCTGCCTACCGGGGTAGTGTAAAAACTACCAACAGAACTCGTTTCTGGCACCTTCCCCGGTGGAGTTGTGCATGGGGTGTGTTTGGAACATTTTGTCTGCAGCCGAATCCAAAATTCAGCCGTTCCCCATCTCAGCCCAGAAAGCAGGTAGAACAAGTTTTGTGGTGCCTTTCAGCTGCCTACCGGGGTAGTGTAAAAACTACCAACAGAACTCGTTTCTGGCACCTTCCCCGGTGGAGTTGTGCATGGGGTGTGTTTGGAACATTTTGTCACCAGCCGAGTCCAAAATTCAGCCGTTCCCCATCTCAGCCCAGAAAGCAGGTAGAACAAGTTTTGTGGTGCCTTTCAGCTGCCTACCGGGGTACTGTAAAAACTACCAACAGAACTCGTTTCTGGCACCTTCTCCGGTGGAGTTGTGCATGGGGTGTGTTTGGAACATTTTGTCTGCAGCCGAGTCCAAAATTCAGCTGATCCCCATCTAAGCCCAGAAAGCAGGTAGAAAAACTTTTGTGGTGCCTTTCTCTTGCCTACTGGGGTACTGTAAAAACTACCAACAGAACTCGTTTCTGGCACCTTCCCCGGTGGAGTTGTGCATGGGGTGTGTTTGGAACATTTTGTCACCAGCCGAGTCCAAAATTCAGCGATTCTCCATCTCAGCCCAGAAAGCAGGTAGAACAAGTTTTGTGGTGCCTTTCTCTTGCCTACCGGGGTACTGTAAAAACTACCAACAGAACTCGTTTCTGGCTCCTTTGCCGGTGGAGCTGTGCATGGGGTGTGTTTGGAAAATTTTTTCACCAGCCGAGTCCAAAATTCAGCTGTTCCCCATCTCAGCCCAGAAAGCAGGTAGAAAAACTTTTGTGGTGCCTTTCAGCTGCCTACCGGGGTACTGTAAAAACTACCAACAGAAATCGTTTCTGGCACCTTCTCCGGTGGAGTTGTGCATGGGGTGTGTTTGGAACATTTTGTCAGCAGCCGAGTCCAAAATTCAGCTGATCCCCATCTCAGCCCAGAAAGCAGGTAGAACAAGTTTTGTGGTGCCTTTCAGCTGCCTACCTGGGTAGTGTGAAAACTACCAACAGAACTCGTTTCTGGCACCTTCCTCGGTGGAGTTGTGCATGGGGTGTGTTTGGAACATTTTGTTACCAGCCGAGTCCAAAATTCAGCCGTTCCTCATCTCAGCCCAGAAAGCAGGTAGAACAAGTTTTGTGGTGCCTTTCAGCTGCCTACCGGGGTAGTGTAAAAATAACAACAGAACTCGTTTCTGGCACCTTCCTCGGTGGAGTTGTGCATGGGGTGTGTTTGGAACATTTTGTCACCAGCCGAGTCCAAAATTCAGCGATTCCCCATCTCAGCCCAGAAAGCAGGTAGAACAAGTTTTGTGGTGCCTTTCAGCTGCCTACCGGGGTAGTGTAAAAACTACCAACAGAACTCGTTTCTGGCACCTTCCTCGGTGGAGTTGTGCATGGGGTGTGTTTGGAACATTTTGTCAGCAGCCGAGTCCAAAATTCAGCCGTTCCCCATCTCAGCCCAGAAAGCAGGTAGAACAAGTTTTGTGGTGCCTTTCAGCTGCCTACCGGGGTAGTGTAAAAACTACCAACAGAACTCGTTTCTGGCACCTTCCCCGGTGGAGTTGTGCATGGGGTGTGTTTGGAACATTTTGTCACCAGCCGAGTCCAAAATTCAGCGATTCCCCATCTCAGCCCAGAAAGCAGGTAGAACAAGTTTTGTGGTGCCTTTCAGCTGCCTACCGGGGTACTGTAAAAACTACCAACAGAAATCGTTTCTGGCACCTTCTCCGGTGGAGTTGTGCATGGGGTGTGTTTGGAACATTTTGTCAGCAGCCGAGTCCAAAATTCAGCTGATCCCCATCTAAGCCCAGAAAGCAGGTAGAAAAACTTTTGTGGTGCCTTTCAGCTGCCTACCGGGGTAGTGTAAAAACTACCAACAGAACTCGTTTCTGGCACCTTCCCCGGTGGAGTTGTGCATGGGGTGTGTTTGGAACATTTTGTCAGCAGCCGAGTCCAAAATTCAGCCGTTCCCCATCTCAGCCCAGAAAGCAGGTAGAAAAACTTTTGTGGTGCCTTTCAGCTGCCTACTGCGGTACTGTAAAAACTACCAACAGAACTCGTTTCTGGCACCTTCCCCGGTGGAGTTGTGCATGGGGTGTGTTTGGAACATTTTGTCAGCAGCCGAGTCCAAAATTCAGCGATTCTCCATCTCAGCCCAGAAAACAGGTAGAACAAGTTTTGTGGTGCCTTTCAGCTGCCTACCGGGGTAGTGTAAAAACTACCAACAGAACTCGTTTCTGGCACCTTCCCCGGTGGAGTTGTGCATGGGGTGTGTTTGGAACATTTTGTCAGCAGCCGAGTCCAAAATTCAGCCGTTCCTCATCTCAGCCCAGAAAGCAGGTAGAACAAGTTTTGTGGTGCCTTTCAGCTGCCTACCGGGGTAGTGTAAAAACTACCAACAGATCTCGTTTCTGGCACCTTCCCCGGTGGAGTTGTGCATGGGGTGTTTTTGGAACATTTTGTCACCAGCCGAGTCCAAAATTCAGCCGTTCCTCATCTCAGCCCAGAAAGCAGGTAGAACAAGTTTTGTGGTGCCTTTCAGCTGCCTACCGGGGTAGTGTAAAAACTACCAACAGAACTCGTTTCTGGCACCTTCCCCGGTGGAGTTGTGCATGGGGTGTGTTTGGAACACTTTGTCAGCAGCCGAGTCCAAAATTCAGCGATTCTCCATCTCAGCCCAGAAAGCAGGTAGAACAAGTTTTGTGGTGCCTTTCTCTTGCCTACCGGGGTACTGTAAAAACTACCAACAGAACTCGTTTCTGGCACCTTTGCCAGTGGAGGTGTGCATGGGGTGTGTTTGGAACATTTTGTCAGCAGCCGAGTCCAAAATTCAGCGATTCCCCATCTCAGCCCAGAAAGCAGGTAGAACAAGTTTTGTGGTGCCTTTCAGCTGCCTACCGGGGTAGTGTAAAAACTACCAACAGAAATCGTTTCTGGCACCTTCTCCGGTGGAGTTGTGCATGGGGTGTGTTTGGAACATTTTGTCAGCAGCCGAGTCCAAAATTCAGCTGATCCCCATCTCAGCCCAGAAAGCAGGTAGAACAAGTTTTGTGGTGCCTTTCAGCTGCCTACCGGGGTAGTGAAAAAACTACCAACAGAACTCGTTTCTGGCACCTTCCTCGGTGGAGTTGTGCATGGGGTGTGTTTGGAACATTTTGTTACCAGCCGAGTCCAAAATTCAGCGATTCCCCATCTCAGCCCAGAAAGCAGGTAGAACAAGTTTTGTGGTGCCTTTCAGCTGCCTACCGGGGTAGTGTAAAAATAACAATAGAACTCGTTTCTGGCACCTTCCCCGGTGGAGTTGTGCATGGGGTGTGTTTGGAACATTTTGTCACCAGCCGAGTCCAAAATTCAGCGATTCCCCATCTCAGCCCAGAAAGCAGGTAGAACAAGTTTTGTGGTGCCTTTCTCTTGCCTACCGGGGTAGTGTAAAAACTACCAACAGATCTCGTTTCTGGCACCTTCCCCGGTGGAGTTGTGCATGGGGTGTGTTTGGAACACTTTGTCACCAGCCGAGTCCAAAATTCAGCGATTCTCCATCTCAGCCCAGAAAGCAGGTAGAACAAGTTTTGTGGTGCCTTTCTCTTGCCTACCGGGGTACTGTAAAAACTACCAACAGAACTCGTTTCTGGCACCTTCCTCGGTGGAGTTGTGCATGGGGTGTGTTTGGAACATTTTGTTACCAGCCGAGTCCAAAATTCAGCCGTTCCTCATCTCAGCCCAGAAAGCAGGTAGAACAAGTTTTGTGGTGCCTTTCAGCTGCCTACCGGGGTAGTGTAAAAATAACAACAGAACTCGTTTCTGGCACCTTCCCCGGTGGAGTTGTGCATGGGGTGTGTTTGGAACATTTTGTCACCAGCCGAGTCCAAAATTCAGCGATTCCCCATCTCAGCCCAGAAAGCAGGTAGAACAAGTTTTGTGGTGCCTTTCAGCTGCCTACCGGGGTAGTGTAAAAACTACCAACAGAACTCGTTTCTGGCACCTTCCTCGGTGCAGTTGTGCATGGGGTGTGTTTGGAACATTTTGTCAGCAGCCGAGTCCAAAATTCAGCCGTTCCCCATCTCAGCCCAGAAAGCAGGTAGAACAAGTTTTGTGGTGCCTTTCAGCTGCCTACCGGGGTAGTGTAAAAACTACCAACAGAACTCGTTTCTGGCACCTTCCCCGGTGGAGCTGTGCATGGGGTGTGTTTAGAACATTTTGTTACCAGCCGAGTCCAAAATTCAGCGATTCTCCATCTCAGCCCAGAAAGCAGGTAGAACAAGTTTTGTGGTGCCTTTCTCTTGCATACCGGGGTAGTGTAAAAACTACCAACAGAACTCGTTTCTGGCACCTTCCCCGGTGGAGTTGTGCATGGGGTGTGTTTGGAACATTTTGTCAGCAGCCGAGTCCAAAATTCAGCCGTTCCTCATCTCAGCCCAGAAAGCAGGTAGAACAAGTTTTGTGGTGCCTTTCAGCTGCCTACCGGGGTAGTGTAAAAACTACCAACAGAACTCGTTTCTGGCACCTTCCCCGGTGGAGTTGTGCATGGGGTGTGTTTGGAACACTTTGTCACCAGCCGAGTCCAAAATTCAGCGATTCTCCATCTCAGCCCAGAAAGCAGGTAGAACAAGTTTTGTGGTGCCTTTCTCTTGCCTACCGGGGTACTGTAAAAACTACCAACAGAAATCGTTTCTGGCACCTTCTCCGGTGGAGTTGTGCATGGGGTGTGTTTGGAACATTTTGTCAGCAGCCGAGTCCAAAATTCAGCTGATCCCCATCTCAGCCCAGAAAGAAGGTAGAACAAGTTTTGTGGTGCCTTTTAGCTGCCTACCGGGGTAGTGTGAAAACTACCAACAGAACTCGTTTCTGGCACCTTCCTCGGTGGAGTTGTGCATGGGGTGTGTTTGGAACATTTTGTTACCAGCCGAGTCCAAAATTCAGCCGTTCCTCATCTCAGCCCAGAAAGCAGGTAGAACAAGTTTTGTGGTGCCTTTCAGCTGCCTACCGGGGTAGTGTAAAAATAACAACAGAACTCGTTTCTGGCACCTTTGCCGGTGGAGTTGTGCATGGGGTGTGTTTGGAACATTTTGTCACCAGCCGAGTCCAAAATTCAGCGATTCCCCATCTCAGCCCAGAAAGCAGGTAGAACAAGTTTTGTGGTGCCTTTCAGCTGCCTACCGGGGTACTGTAAAAACTACCAACAGAAATCGTTTCTGGCACCTTCTCCGGTGGAGTTGTGCATGGGGTGTGTTTGGAACATTTTGTCAGCAGCCGAGTCCAAAATTCAGCTGATCCCCATCTCAGCCCAGAAAGCAGGTAGAACAAGTTTTGTGGTGCCTTTCAGCTGCCTACCGGGGTAGTGTAAAAACTACCAACAGAACTCGTTTCTGGCACCTTCCCCGGTGGAGTTGTGCATGGGGTGTGTTTGGAACATTTTGTTACCAGCCGAGTCCAAAATTCAGCGATTCCCCATCTCAGCCCAGAAAGCAGGTAGAACAAGTTTTGTGGTGCCTTTCAGCTGCCTACCGGGGTAGTGTGAAAACTACCTACAGAACTCGTTTCTGGCACCTTCCCCGGAGGAGTTGTGCATGGGGTGTGTTTGGAACATTTTGTCACCAGCCGAGTCCAAAATTCAGCGATTCTCCATCTCAGCCCAGAAAGCAGGTAGAACAAGTTTTGTGGTGCCTTTCTCTTGCCTACCGGGGTAGTGTAAAAACTACCAACAGAACTCATTTCTGGCACCTTCCCCGGTGGAGTTGTGCATGGGGTGTGTTTGGAACATTTTGTCAGCAGCCGAGTCCAAAATTCAGCCGTTCCTCATCTCAGCCCAGAAAGCAGGTAGAACAAGTTTTGTGGTGCCTTTCAGCTGCCTACCGGGGTAGTGTAAAAACTACCAACAGATCTCGTTTCTGGCACCTTCCCCGGTGGAGTTGTGCATGGGGTGTTTTTGGAACATTTTGTTACCAGCCGAGTCCAAAATTCAGCCGTTCCTCATCTCAGCCCAGAAAGCAGGTAGAACAAGTTTTGTGGTGCCTTTCAGCTGCCTACCGGGGTAGTGTAAAAACTACCAACAGAACTCGTTTCTGGCACCTTCCCCGGTGGAGTTGTGCATGGGGTGTGTTTGGAACATTTTGTCTGCAGCCGAGTCCAAAATTCAGCCGTTCCCCATCTCAGCCCAGAAAGCAGGTAGAACAAGTTTTGTGGTGCCTTTCAGCTGCCTACCGGGGTAGTGTAAAAACTACCAACAGAACTCGTTTCTGGCACCTTCCCCGGTGGAGTTGTGCATGGGGTGTGTTTGGAACATTTTGTCACCAGCCGAGTCCAAAATTCAGCCGTTCCCCATCTCAGCCCAGAAAGCAGGTAGAACAAGTTTTGTGGTGCCTTTCAGCTGCCTACCGGGGTACTGTAAAAACTACCAACAGAACTCGTTTCTGGCACCTTCTCCGGTGGAGTTGTGCAT
Organism: Falco cherrug; assembly: GCF_023634085.1. Taxonomy (NCBI): domain Eukaryota; kingdom Metazoa; phylum Chordata; class Aves; order Falconiformes; family Falconidae; genus Falco; species Falco cherrug. Next base: position 795,531 of record NW_026599499.1, on the reverse strand, counting down.
GGGGTGTGTTTGGAACATTTTGTCTGCAGCCGAGTCCAAAATTCAGCTGATCCCCATCTAAGCCCAGAAAGCAGGTAGTAAAACTTTTGTGGTGCCTTTCAGCTGCCTACTGGGGTACTGTAAAAACTACCAACAGAACTCGTTTCTGGCACCTTCCCCGGTGGAGTTGTGCATGGGCTGTGATTGGAACATTTTGTCAGCAGCCGAGTCCAAAATTCAGCCGTTCCTCATCTCAGCCCAGAAAGCAGGTAGAACAAGTTTTGTGGTGCCTTTCAGCTGCCTACCGGGGTAGTGTAAAAACTACCAACAGATCTCGTTTCTGGCACCTTCCCCGGTGGAGTTGTGCATGGGGTGTTTTTGGAACATTTTGTCACCAGCCGAGTCCAAAATTCAGCCGTTCCTCATCTCAGCCCAGAAAGCAGGTAGAACAAGTTTTGTGGTGCCTTTCAGCTGCCTACCGGGGTAGTGTAAAAACTACCAACAGAACTCGTTTCTGGCACCTTCCCCGGTGGAGTTGTGCATGGGGTGTGTTTGGAACACTTTGTCACCAGCCGAGTCCAAAATTCAGCGATTCTCCATCTCAGCCCAGAAAGCAGGTAGAACAAGTTTTGTGGTGCCTTTCTCTTGCCTACCGGGGTACTGTAAAAACTACCAACAGAACTCGTTTCTGGCACCTTTGCCAGTGGAGGTGTGCATGGGGTGTGTTTGGAACATTTTGTCAGCAGCCGAGTCCAAAATTCAGCGATTCCCCATCTCAGCCCAGAAAGCAGGTAGAACAAGTTTTGTGGTGCCTTTCAGCTGCCTACCGGGGTACTGTAAAAACTACCAACAGAACTCGTTTCTGGCACCTTCTCCGGTGGAGTTGTGCATGGGGTGTGTTTGGAACATTTTGTCAGCAGCCGAGTCCAAAATTCAGCTGATCCCCATCTCAGCCCAGAAAGCAGGTAGAAAAACTTTTGTGGTGCCTTTCAGCTGCCTACCGGGGTAGTGTGAAAACTACCAACAGAACTCGTTTCTGGCACCTTCCTCGGTGGAGTTGTGCATGGGGTGTGTTTGGAACATTTTGTTACCAGCCGAGTCCAAAATTCAGCCGTTCCTCATCTCAGCCCAGAAAGCAGGTAGAACAAGTTTTGTGGTGCCTTTCAGCTGCCTACCGGGGTAGTGTAAAAATAACAACAGAACTCGTTTCTGGCACCTTCCCCGGTGGAGTTGTGCATGGGGTGTGTTTGGAACATTTTGTCACCAGCCGAGTCCAAAATTCAGCGATTCCCCATCTCAGCCCAGAAAGCAGGTAGAACAAGTTTTGTGGTGCCTTTCAGCTGCCTACCGGGGTACTGTAAAAACTACCAACAGAAATCGTTTCTGGCACCTTCTCCGGTGGAGTTGTGCATGGGGTGTGTTTGGAACATTTTGTCAGCAGCCGAGTCCAAAATTCAGCTGATCCCCATCTCAGCCCAGAAAGCAGGTAGAACAAGTTTTGTGGTGCCTTTCAGCTGCCTACCGGGGTACTGTAAAAACTACCAACAGAACTCGTTTCTGGCACCTTCCCCGGTGGAGTTGTGCATGGGGTGTGTTTGGAACATTTTGTTACCAGCCGAGTCCAAAATTCAGCCGTTCCTCATCTCAGCCCAGAAAGCAGGTAGAACAAGTTTTGTGGTGCCTTTCAGCTGCCTACCGGGGTAGTGTAAAAATAACAACAGAACTCGTTTCTGGCACCTTCCCCGGTGGAGTTGTGCATGGGGTGTGTTTGGAACATTTTGTCACCAGCCGAGTCCAAAATTCAGCGATTCCCCATCTAAGCCCAGAAAGCAGGTAGAACAAGTTTTGTGGTGCCTTTCAGCTGCCTACCGGGGTAGTGTGAAAACTACCAACAGAACTCGTTTCTGGCACCTTCCTCGGTGGAGTTGTGCATGGGGTGTGTTTGGAACATTTTGTCAGCAGCCGAGTCCAAAATTCAGCCGTTCCCCATCTCAGCCCAGAAAGCAGGTAGAACAAGTTTTGTGGTGCCTTTCAGCTGCCTACCGGGGTAGTGTAAAAACTACCAACAGAACTCGTTTCTGGCACCTTCCCCGGTGGAGCTGTGCATGGGGTGTGTTTAGAACATTTTGTTACCAGCCGAGTAAAAAATTCAGCCGTTCCCCATCTCAGCCCAGAAAGCAGGTAGAACAAGTTTTGTGGTGCCTTTCAGCTGCCTACCGGGGTAGTGTAAAAACTACCAACAGAACTCGTTTCTGGCACCTTCCCCGGAGGAGTTGTGCATGGGGTGTGTTTGGAACATTTTGTCACCAGCCGAGTCCAAAATTCAGCGATTCCCCATCTCAGCCCAGAAAGCAGGTAGAACAAGTTTTGTGGTGCCTTTCAGCTGCCTACCGGGGTAGTGTAAAAACTACCAACAGAACTCGTTTCTGGCACCTTCCCCGGTGGAGTTGTGCATGGGGTGTGTTTGGAACATTTTGTCAGCAGCCGAGTCCAAAATTCAGCCGTTCCTCATCTCAGCCCAGAAAGCAGGTAGAACAAGTTTTGTGGTGCCTTTCTCTTGCCTACCGGGGTAGTGTGAAAACTACCAACAGAACTCGATTCTGGCACCTTCCCCGGTGGAGTTGTGCATGGGGTGTGTTTGGAACATTTTGTCAGCAGCCGAGTCCAAAATTCAGCGATTCCCCATCTAAGCCCAGAAAGCAGGTAGAACAAGTTTTGTGGTGCCTTTCAGCTGCCTACCGGGGTAGTGTGAAAACTACCAACAGAACTCGTTTCTGGCACCTTCCTCGGTGGAGTTGTGCATGGGGTGTGTTTGGAACATTTTGTCACCAGCCGAGTCCAAAATTCAGCCGTTCCCCATCTCAGCCCAGAAAGCAGGTAGAACAAGTTTTGTGGTGCCTTTCAGCTGCCTACCGGGGTAGTGTAAAAACTACCAACAGAACTCGTTTCTGGCACCTTCCCCGGTGGAGCTGTGCATGGGGTGTGTTTAGAACATTTTGTTACCAGCCGAGTAAAAAATTCAGCCGTTCCCCATCTCAGCCCAGAAAGCAGGTAGAACAAGTTTTGTGGTGCCTTTCAGCTGCCTACCGGGGTAGTGTAAAAACTACCAACAGAACTCGTTTCTGGCACCTTCCCCGGAGGAGTTGTGCATGGGGTGTGTTTGGAACATTTTGTCACCAGCCGAGTCCAAAATTCAGCCGTTCCTCATCTCAGCCCAGAAAGCAGGTAGAACAAGTTTTGTGGTGCCTTTCATCTGCCTACCGGGGTAGTGTAAAAACTACCAACAGATCTCGTTTCTGGCACCTTCCCCGGTGGAGTTGTGCATGGGGTGTTTTTGGAACATTTTGTTACCAGCCGAGTCCAAAATTCAGCCGTTCCTCATCTCAGCCCAGAAAGCAGGTAGAACAAGTTTTGTGGTGCCTTTCAGCTGCCTACCGGGGTAGTGTAAAAACTACCAACAGAACTCGTTTCTGGCACCTTCCCCGGTGGAGTTGTGCATGGGGTGTGTTTGGAACATTTTGTCTGCAGCCGAGTCCAAAATTCAGCCGTTCCCCATCTCAGCCCAGAAAGCAGGTAGAACAAGTTTTGTGGTGCCTTTCAGCTGCCTACCGGGGTAGTGTGAAAACTACCAACAGAACTCGTTTCTGGCACCTTCCCCGGTGGAGTTGTGCATGGGGTGTGTTTGGAACATTTTGTCAGCAGCCGAGTCCAAAATTCAGCCGTTCCCCATCTCAGCCCAGAAAGCAGGTAGAAAAACTTTTGTGGTGCCTTTCAGCTGCCTACCGGGGTACTGTAAAAACTACCAACAGAACTCGTTTCTGGCACCTTCTCCGGTGGAGTTGTGCATGGGGTGTGTTTGGAACATTTTGTCTGCAGCCGAGTCCAAAATTCAGCTGATCCCCATCTAAGCCCAGAAAGCAGGTAGAACAAGTTTTGTGGTGCCTTTCAGCTGCCTACCGGGGTAGTGTAAAAACTACCAACCGAACTCGTTTCTGGCACCTTCCCCGGTGGAGTTGTGCATGGGGTGTGTTTGGAACATTTTGTCAGCAGCCGAGTCCAAAATTCAGCCGTTCCTCATCTCAGCCCAGAAAGCAGGTAGAACAAGTTTTGTGGTGCCTTTCAGCTGCCTACCGGGGTAGTGTAAAAACTACCAACAGATCTCGTTTCTGGCACCTTCCCCGGTGGAGTTGTGCATGGGGTGTTTTTGGAACATTTTGTCACCAGCCGAGTCCAAAATTCAGCTGTTCCTCATCTCAGCCCAGAAAGCAGGTAGAACAAGTTTTGTGGTGCCTTTCAGCTGCCTACCGGGGTAGTGTAAAAACTACCAACAGAACTCGTTTCTGGCACCTTCCCCGGTGGAGTTGTGCATGGGGTGTGTTTGGAACACTTTGTCACCAGCCGAGTCCAAAATTCAGCGATTCTCCATCTCAGCCCAGAAAGCAGGTAGAACAAGTTTTGTGGTGCCTTTCTCTTGCCTACCGGGGTACTGTAAAAACTACCAACAGAACTCGTTTCTGGCACCTTCCTCGGTGGAGTTGTGCATGGGGTGTGTTTGGAACATTTTGTCAGCAGCCGAGTCCAAAATTCAGCGATTCCCCATCTCAGCCCAGAAAGCAGGTAGAACAAGTTTTGTGGTGCCTTTCAGCTGCCTACCGGGGTACTGTAAAAACTACCAACAGAACTCGTTTCTGGCACCTTTGCCAGTGGAGGTGTGCATGGGGTGTGTTTGGAACATTTTGTCAGCAGCCGAGTCCAAAATTCAGCGATTCCCCATCTCAGCCCAGAAAGCAGGTAGAACAAGTTTTGTGGTGCCTTTCAGCTGCCTACCGGGGTACTGTAAAAACTACCAACAGAAATCGTTTCTGGCACCTTCTCCGGTGGAGTTGTGCATGGGGTGTGTTTGGAACATTTTGTCAGCAGCCGAGTCCAAAATTCAGCTGATCCCCATCTCAGCCCAGAAAGCAGGTAGAACAAGTTTTGTGGTGCCTTTCAGCTGCCTACCGGGGTAGTGTGAGAACTACCAACAGAACTCGTTTCTGGCACCTTCCTCGGTGGAGTTGTGCATGGGGTGTGTTTGGAACATTTTGTTACCAGCCGAGTCCAAAATTCAGCCGTTCCTCATCTCAGCCCAGAAAGCAGGTAGAACAAGTTTTGTGGTGCCTTTCAGCTGCCTACCGGGGTAGTGTAAAAATAACAACAGAACTCGTTTCTGGCACCTTCCCCGGTGGAGTTGTGCATGGGGTGTGTTTGGAACATTTTGTCACCAGCCGAGTCCAAAATTCAGCGATTCCCCATCTCAGCCCAGAAAGCAGGTAGAACAAGTTTTGTGGTGCCTTTCAGCTGCCTACCGGGGTACTGTAAAAACTACCAACAGAAATCGTTTCTGGCACCTTCTCCGGTGGAGTTGTGCATGGGGTGTGTTTGGAACATTTTGTCAGCAGCCGAGTCCAAAATTCAGCTGATCCCCATCTCAGCCCAGAAAGCAGGTAGAACAAGTTTTGTGGTGCCTTTCAGCTGCCTACCGGGGTACTGTAAAAACTACCAACAGAACTCGTTTCTGGCACCTTCCCCGGTGGAGTTGTGCATGGGGTGTGTTTGGAACATTTTGTTACCAGCCGAGTCCAAAATTCAGCCGTTCCTCATCTCAGCCCAGAAAGCAGGTAGAACAAGTTTTGTGGTGCCTTTCAGCTGCCTACCGGGGTAGTGTAAAAATAACAACAGAACTCGTTTCTGGCACCTTCCCCGGTGGAGTTGTGCATGGGGTGTGTTTGGAACATTTTGTCAGCAGCCGAGTCCAAAATTCAGCGATTCCCCATCTCAGCCCAGAAAGCAGGTAGAACAATTTTTGTGGTGCCTTTCAGCTGCCTACCGGGGTAGTGTGAAAACTACCAACAGAACTCGTTTCTGGCACATTCCTCGGTGGAGTTGTGCATGGGGTGTGTTTGGAACATTTTGTCAGCAGCCGAGTCCAAAATTCAGCCGTTCCCCATCTCAGCCCAGAAAGCAGGTAGAACAAGTTTTGTGGTGCCTTTCAGCTGCCTACCGGGGTAGTGTAAAAACTACCAACAGAACTCGTTTCTGGCACCTTCCCCGGTGGAGCTGTGCATGGGGTGTGTTTAGAACATTTTGTTACCAGCCGAGTAAAAAATTCAGCCGTTCCCCATCTCAGCCCAGAAAGCAGGTAGAACAAGTTTTGTGGTGCCTTTCAGCTGCCTACCGGGGTAGTGTAAAAACTACCAACAGAACTCGTTTCTGGCACCTTCCCCGGTGGAGGTGTGCATGGGGTGTGTTTGGAACATTTTGTCACCAGCCGAGTCCAAAATTCAGCTGATCCCCATCTAAGCCCAGAAAGCAGGTAGAAAAACTTTTGTGGTGCCTTTCAGCTGCCTACCGGGGTAGTGTAAAAACTACCAACAGAACTCGTTTCTGGCACCTTCCCCGGTGGAGTTGTGCATGGGGTGTGTTTGGAACATTTTGTCAGCAGCCGAGTCCAAAATTCAGCCGTTCCCCATCTCAGCCCAGAAAGCAGGTAGAACAAGTTTTGTGGTGCCTTTCAGCTGCCTACCGGGGTAGTGTAAAAACTACCAACAGATCTCGTTTCTGGCACCTTCCCCGGTGGAGTTGTGCATGGGGTGTTTTTGGAACATTTTGTTACCAGCCGAGTCCAAAATTCAGCCGTTCCTCATCTCAGCCCAGAAAGCAGGTAGAACAAGTTTTGTGGTGCCTTTCAGCTGCCTACCGGGGTAGTGTAAAAACTACCAACAGAACTCGTTTCTGGCACCTTCCCCGGTGGAGTTGTGCATGGGGTGTGTTTGGAACATTTTGTCTGCAGCCGAGTCCAAAATTCAGCCGTTCCCCATCTCAGCCCAGAAAGCAGGTAGAACAAGTTTTGTGGTGCCTTTCAGCTGCCTACCGGGGTAGTGTAAAAACTACCAACAGAACTCGTTTCTGGCACCTTCCCCGGTGGAGTTGTGCATGGGGTGTGTTTGGAACATTTTGTCACCAGCCGAGTCCAAAATTCAGCCGTTCCCCATCTCAGCCCAGAAAGCAGGTAGAACAAGTTTTGTGGTGCCTTTCAGCTGCCTACCGGGGTAGTGTAAAAACTACCAACAGAACTCGTTTCTGGCACCTTCCCCGGTGGAGGTGTGCATGGGGTGTGTTTGGAACTTTTTGTCAGCAGCCGAGTCCAAAATTCAGCTGAACCCCATCTAAGCCCAGAAAGCAGGTAGAAAAACTTTTGTGGTGCCTTTCAGCTGCCTACTGGGGTACTGTAAAAACTACCAACAGAACTCGTTTCTGGCACCTTCCCCGGTGGAGTTGTGCATGGGGTGTGTTTGGAACATTTTGTCACCAGCCGAGTCCAAAATTCAGCGATTCTCCATCTCAGCCCAGAAAGCAGGTAGAACAAGTTTTGTGGTGCCTTTCTCTTGCCTACCGGGGTAGTGTAAAAACTACCAACAGAACTCGTTTCTGGCACCTTTGCCAGTGGAGGTGTGCATGGGGTGTGTTTGGAACATTTTGTCACCAGCCGAGTCCAAAATTCAGCGATTCCCCATCTAAGCCCAGAAAGCAGGTAGAACAAGTTTTGTGGTGCCTTTCAGCTGCCTACCGGGGTACTGTAAAAACTACCAACAGAAATCGTTTCTGGCACCTTCTCCGGTGGAGTTGTGCATGGGGTGTGTTTGGAACATTTTGTCAGCAGCCGAGTCCAAAATTCAGCTGATCCCCATCTCAGCCCAGAAAGCAGGTAGAACAAGTTTTGTGGTGCCTTTCAGCTGCCTACCGGGGTAGTGTGAAAACTACCAACAGAACTCGTTTCTGGCACCTTCCTCGGTGGAGTTGTGCATGGGGTGTGTTTGGAACATTTTGTTACCAGCCGAGTCCAAAATTCAGCCGTTCCTCATCTCAGCCCAGAAAGCAGGTAGAACAAGTTTTGTGGTGCCTTTCAGCTGCCTACCGGGGTAGTGTAAAAATAACAACAGAACTCGTTTCTGGCACCTTCCCCGGAGGAGTTGTGCATGGGGTGTGTTTGGAACATTTTGTCACCAGCCGAGTCCAAAATTCAGCGATTCCCCATCTCAGCCCAGAAAGCAGGTAGAACAAGTTTTGTGGTGCCTTTCAGCTGCCTACCGGGGTACTGTAAAAACTACCAACAGAAATCGTTTCTGGCACCTTCTCCGGTGGAGTTGTGCATGGGGTGTGTTTGGAACATTTTGTCAGCAGCCGAGTCCAAAATTCAGCTGATCCCCATCTCAGCCCAGAAAGCAGGTAGAACAAGTTTTGTGGTGCCTTTCAGCTGCCTACCGGGGTAGTGTAAAAACTACCAACAGAACTCGTTTCTGGCACCTTCCCCGGTGGAGTTGTGCATGGGGTGTGTTTGGAACATTTTGTTACAAGCCGAGTCCAAAATTCAGCGATTCCCCATCTCAGCCCAGAAAGCAGGTAGAACAAGTTTTGTGGTGCCTTTCAGCTGCCTACCGGGGTAGTGTGAAAACTACCTACAGAACTCGTTTCTGGCACCTTCCCCGTAGGAGTTGTGCATGGGGTGTGTTTGGAACATTTTGTCACCAGCCGAGTCCAAAATTCAGCGATTCTCCATCTCAGCCCAGAAAGCAGGTAGAACAAGTTTTGTGGTGCCTTTCTCTTGCCTACCGGGGTAGTGTAAAAACTACCAACAGAACTCATTTCTGGCACCTTCCCCGGTGGAGTTGTGCATGGGGTGTGTTTGGAACATTTTGTCAGCAGCCGAGTCCAAAATTCAGCCGTTCCTCATCTCAGCCCAGAAAGCAGGTAGAACAAGTTTTGTGGTGCCTTTCAGCTGCCTACCGGGGTAGTGTAAAAACTACCAACAGATCTCGTTTCTGGCACCTTCCCCGGTGGAGTTGTGCATGGGGTGTTTTTGGAACATTTTGTTACCAGCCGAGTCCAAAATTCAGCCGTTCCTCATCTCAGCCCAGAAAGCAGGTAGAACAAGTTTTGTGGTGCCTTTCAGCTGCCTACCGGGGTAGTGTAAAAACTACCAACAGAACTCGTTTCTGGCACCTTCCCCGGTGGAGTTGTGCATGGGGTGTGTTTGGAACATTTTGTCTGCAGCCGAGTCCAAAATTCAGCCGTTCCCCATCTCAGCCCAGAAAGCAGGTAGAACAAGTTTTGTGGTGCCTTTCAGCTGCCTACCGGAGTAGTGTAAAAACTACCAACAGAACTCGTTTCTGGCACCTTCCCCGGTGGAGTTGTGCATGGGGTGTGTTTGGAACATTTTGTCACCAGCCGAGTCCAAAATTCAGCCGTTCCCCATCTCAGCCCAGAAAGCAGGTAGAACAAGTTTTGTGGTGCCTTTCAGCTGCCTACCGGGGTACTGTAAAAACTACCAACAGAACTCGTTTCTGGCACCTTCTCCGGTGGAGTTGTGCATGGGGTGTGTTTGGAACATTTTGTCTGCAGCCGAGTCCAAAATTCAGCTGATCCCCATCTAAGCCCAGAAAGCAGGTAGTAAAACTTTTGTGGTGCCTTTCAGCTGCCTACTGGGGTACTGTAAAAACTACCAACAGAACTCGTTTCTGGCACCTTCCCCGGTGGAGTTGTGCATGGGCTGTGATTGGAACATTTTGTCAGCAGCCGAGTCCAAAATTCAGCCGTTCCTCATCTCAGCCCAGAAAGCAGGTAGAACAAGTTTTGTGGTGCCTTTCAGCTGCCTACCGGGGTAGTGTAAAAACTACCAACAGATCTCGTTTCTGGCACCTTCCCCGGTGGAGTTGTGCATGGGGTGTTTTTGGAACATTTTGTCACCAGCCGAGTCCAAAATTCAGCCGTTCCTCATCTCAGCCCAGAAAGCAGGTAGAACAAGTTTTGTGGTGCCTTTCAGCTGCCTACCGGGGTAGTGTAAAAACTACCAACAGAACTCGTTTCTGGCACCTTCCCCGGTGGAGTTGTGCATGGGGTGTGTTTGGAACACTTTGTCACCAGCCGAGTCCAAAATTCAGCGATTCTCCATCTCAGCCCAGAAAGCAGGTAGAACAAGTTTTGTGGTGCCTTTCTCTTGCCTACCGGGGTACTGTAAAAACTACCAACAGAACTCGTTTCTGGCACCTTTGCCAGTGGAGGTGTGCATGGGGTGTGTTTGGAACATTTTGTCAGCAGCCGAGTCCAAAATTCAGCGATTCCCCATCTCAGCCCAGAAAGCAGGTAGAACAAGTTTTGTGGTGCCTTTCAGCTGCCTACCGGGGTACTGTAAAAACTACCAACAGAACTCGTTTCTGGCACCTTCTCCGGTGGAGTTGTGCATGGGGTGTGTTTGGAACATTTTGTCAGCAGCCGAGTCCAAAATTCAGCTGATCCCCATCTCAGCCCAGAAAGCAGGTAGAACAAGTTTTGTGGTGCCTTTCAGCTGCCTACCGGGGTAGTGTGAAAACTACCAACAGAACTCGTTTCTGGCACCTTCCTCGGTGGAGTTGTGCATGGGGTGTGTTTGGAACATTTTGTTACCAGCCGAGTCCAAAATTCAGCCGTTCCTCATCTCAGCCCAGAAAGCAGGTAGAACAAGTTTTGTGGTGCCTTTCAGCTGCCTACCGGGGTAGTGTAAAAATAACAACAGAACTCGTTTCTGGCACCTTCCCCGGTGGAGTTGTGCATGGGGTGTGTTTGGAACATTTTGTCACCAGCCGAGTCCAAAATTCAGCGATTCCCCATCTCAGCCCAGAAAGCAGGTAGAACAAGTTTTGTGGTGCCTTTCAGCTGCCTACCGGGGTACTGTAAAAACTACCAACAGAAATCGTTTCTGGCACCTTCTCCGGTGGAGTTGTGCATGGGGTGTGTTTGGAACATTTTGTCAGCAGCCGAGTCCAAAATTCAGCTGATCCCCATCTCAGCCCAGAAAGCAGGTAGAACAAGTTTTGTGGTGCCTTTCAGCTGCCTACCGGGGTACTGTAAAAACTACCAACAGAACTCGTTTCTGGCACCTTCCCCGGTGGAGTTGTGCATGGGGTGTGTTTGGAACATTTTGTTACCAGCCGAGTCCAAAATTCAGCCGTTCCTCATCTCAGCCCAGAAAGCAGGTAGAACAAGTTTTGTGGTGCCTTTCAGCTGCCTACCGGGGTAGTGTAAAAATAACAACAGAACTCGTTTCTGGCACCTTCCCCGGTGGAGTTGTGCATGGGGTGTGTTTGGAACATTTTGTCAGCAGCCGAGTCCAAAATTCAGCGATTCCCCATCTAAGCCCAGAAAGCAGGTAGAACAAGTTTTGTGGTGCCTTTCAGCTGCCTACCGGGGTAGTGTGAAAACTACCAACAGAACTCGTTTCTGGCACCTTCCTCGGTGGAGTTGTGCATGGGGTGTGTTTGGAACATTTTGTCAGCAGCCGAGTCCAAAATTCAGCCGTTCCCCATCTCAGCCCAGAAAGCAGGTAGAACAAGTTTTGTGGTGCCTTTCAGCTGCCTACCGGGGTAGTGTAAAAACTACCAACAGAACTCGTTTCTGGCACCTTCCCCGGTGGAGCTGTGCATGGGGTGTGTTTAGAACATTTTGTTACCAGCCGAGTAAAAAATTCAGCCGTTCCCCATCTCAGCCCAGAAAGCAGGTAGAACAAGTTTTGTGGTGCCTTTCAGCTGCCTACCGGGGTAGTGTAAAAACTACCAACAGAACTCGTTTCTGGCACCTTCCCCGGAGGAGTTGTGCATGGGGTGTGTTTGGAACATTTTGTCACCAGCCGAGTCCAAAATTCAGCGATTCTCCATCTCAGCCCAGAAAGCAGGTAGAACAAGTTTTGTGGTGCCTTTCAGCTGCCTACCGGGGTAGTGTAAAAACTACCAACAGAACTCGTTTCTGGCACCTTCCCCGGTGGAGTTGTGCATGGGGTGTGTTTGGAACATTTTGTCAGCAGCCGAGTCCAAAATTCAGCCGTTCCTCATCTCAGCCCAGAAAGCAGGTAGAACAAGTTTTGTGGTGCCTTTCAGCTGCCTACCGGGGTAGTGTGAAAACTACCAACAGAACTCGTTTCTGGCACCTTCCCCGGTGGAGTTGTGCATGGGGTGTGTTTGGAACATTTTGTCAGCAGCCGAGTCCAAAATTCAGCGATTCCCCATCTAAGCCCAGAAAGCAGGTAGAACAAGTTTTGTGGTGCCTTTCAGCTGCCTACCGGGGTAGTGTGAAAACTACCAACAGAACTCGTTTCTGGCACCTTCCTCGGTGGAGTTGTGCATGGGGTGTGTTTGGAACATTTTGTCAGCAGCCGAGTCCAAAATTCAGCCGTTCCCCATCTCAGCCCAGAAAGCAGGTAGAACAAGTTTTGTGGTGCCTTTCAGCTGCCTACCGGGGTAGTGTAAAAACTACCAACAGAACTCGTTTCTGGCACCTTCCCCGGTGGAGCTGTGCATGGGGTGTGTTTAGAACATTTTGTTACCAGCCGAGTAAAAAATTCAGCCGTTCCCCATCTCAGCCCAGAAAGCAGGTAGAACAAGTTTTGTGGTGCCTTTCAGCTGCCTACCGGGGTAGTGTAAAAACTACCAACAGAACTCGTTTCTGGCACCTTCCCCGGAGGAGTTGTGCATGGGGTGTGTTTGGAACATTTTGTCACCAGCCGAGTCCAAAATTCAGCGATTCTCCATCTCAGCCCAGAAAGCAGGTAGAACAAGTTTTGTGGTGCCTTTCAGCTGCCTACCGGGGTAGTGTAAAAACTACCAACAGAACTCGTTTCTGGCACCTTCCCCGGTGGAGTTGTGCATGGGGTGTGTTTGGAACATTTTGTCAGCAGCCGAGTCCAAAATTCAGCCGTTCCTCATCTCAGCCCAGAAAGCAGGTAGAACAAGTTTTGTGGTGCCTTTCAGCTGCCTACCGGGGTAGTGTGAAAACTACCAACAGAACTCGTTTCTGGCACCTTCCCCGGTGGAGTTGTGCATGGGGTGTGTTTGGAACATTTTGTCAGCAGCCGAGTCCAAAATTCAGCGATTCCCCATCTAAGCCCAGAAAGCAGGTAGAACAAGTTTTGTGGTGCCTTTCAGCTGCCTACCGGGGTAGTGTGAAAACTACCAACAGAACTCGTTTCTGGCACCTTCCTCGGTGGAGTTGTGCATGGGGTGTGTTTGGAACATTTTGTCACCAGCCGAGTCCAAAATTCAGCCGTTCCCCATCTCAGCCCAGAAAGCAGGTAGAACAAGTTTTGTGGTGCCTTTCAGCTGCCTACCGGGGTAGTGTAAAAACTACCAACAGAACTCGTTTCTGGCACCTTCCCCGGTGGAGCTGTGCATGGGGTGTTTTTGGAACATTTTGTCACCAGCCGAGTCCAAAATTCAGCGATTCTCCATCTCAGCCCAGAAAGCAGGTAGAACAAGTTTTGTGGTGCCTTTCTCTTGCCTACCGGGGTAGTGTAAAAACTACCAACAGAACTCATTTCTGGCACCTTCCCCGGTGGAGTTGTGCATGGGGTGTGTTTGGAACATTTTGTCAGCAGCCGAGTCCAAAATTCAGCCGTTCCTCATCTCAGCCCAGAAAGCAGGTAGAACAAGTTTTGTGGTGCCTTTCAGCTGCCTACCGGGGTAGTGTAAAAACTACCAACAGATCTCGTTTCTGGCACCTTCCCCGGTGGAGTTGTGCATGGGGTGTGTTTGGAACATTTTGTCAGCAGCCGAGTCCAAAATTCAGCGATTCCCCATCTAAGCCCAGAAAGCAGGTAGAACAAGTTTTGTGGTGCCTTTCAGCTGCCTACCGGGGTAGTGTGAAAACTACCAACAGAACTCGTTTCTGGCACCTTCCCCGGTGGAGTTGTGCATGGGGTGTGTTTGGAACATTTTGTCTGCAGCCGAGTCCAAAATTCAGCCGTTCCCCATCTCAGCCCAGAAAGCAGGTAGAACAAGTTTTGTGGTGCCTTTCAGCTGCCTACCGGGGTAGTGTGAAAACTACCAACAGAACTCGTTTCTGGCACCTTCCCCGGTGGAGTTGTGCATGGGGTGTGTTTGGAACATTTTGTCAGCAGCCGAGTCCAAAATTCAGCCGTTCCCCATCTCAGCCCAGAAAGCAGGTAGAAAAACTTTTGTGGTGCCTTTCAGCTGCCTACCGGGGTACTGTAAAAACTACCAACAGAACTCGTTTCTGGCACCTTCTCCGGTGGAGTTGTGCATGGGGTGTGTTTGGAACATTTTGTCTGCAGCCGAGTCCAAAATTCAGCTGATCCCCATCTAAGCCCAGAAAGCAGGTAGAACAAGTTTTGTGGTGCCTTTCAGCTGCCTACCGGGGTAGTGTAAAAACTACCAACAGAACTCGTTTCTGGCACCTTCCCCGGAGGAGTTGTGCATGGGGTGTGTTTGGAACATTTTGTCACCAGCCGAGTCCAAAATTCAGCTGTTCCTCATCTCAGCCCAGAAAGCAGGTAGAACAAGTTTTGTGGTGCCTTTCAGCTGCCTACCGGGGTAGTGTAAAAACTACCAACAGAACTCGTTTCTGGCACCTTCCCCGGTGGAGTTGTGCATGGGGTGTGTTTGGAACACTTTGTCACCAGCCGAGTCCAAAATTCAGCGATTCTCCATCTCAGCCCAGAAAGCAGGTAGAACAAGTTTTGTGGTGCCTTTCTCTTGCCTACCGGGGTACTGTAAAAACTACCAACAGAACTCGTTTCTGGCACCTTCCTCGGTGGAGTTGTGCATGGGGTGTGTTTGGAACATTTTGTCAGCAGCCGAGTCCAAAATTCAGCGATTCCCCATCTCAGCCCAGAAAGCAGGTAGAACAAGTTTTGTGGTGCCTTTCAGCTGCCTACCGGGGTACTGTAAAAACTACCAACAGAACTCGTTTCTGGCACCTTTGCCAGTGGAGGTGTGCATGGGGTGTGTTTGGAACATTTTGTCACCAGCCGAGTCCAAAATTCAGCGATTCCCCATCTCAGCCCAGAAAGCAGGTAGAACAAGTTTTGTGGTGCCTTTCAGCTGCCTACCGGGGTACTGTAAAAACTACCAACAGAAATCGTTTCTGGCACCTTCTCCGGTGGAGTTGTGCATGGGGTGTGTTTGGAACATTTTGTCAGCAGCCGAGTCCAAAATTCAGCTGATCCCCATCTCAGCCCAGAAAGCAGGTAGAACAAGTTTTGTGGTGCCTTTCAGCTGCCTACCGGGGTAGTGTGAGAACTACCAACAGAACTCGTTTCTGGCACCTTCCTCGGTGGAGTTGTGCATGGGGTGTGTTTGGAACATTTTGTTACCAGCCGAGTCCAAAATTCAGCCGTTCCTCATCTCAGCCCAGAAAGCAGGTAGAACAAGTTTTGTGGTGCCTTTCAGCTGCCTACCGGGGTAGTGTAAAAATAACAACAGAACTCGTTTCTGGCACCTTCCCCGGTGGAGTTGTGCATGGGGTGTGTTTGGAACATTTTGTCACCAGCCGAGTCCAAAATTCAGCGATTCCCCATCTCAGCCCAGAAAGCAGGTAGAACAAGTTTTGTGGTGCCTTTCAGCTGCCTACCGGGGTACTGTAAAAACTACCAACAGAAATCGTTTCTGGCACCTTCTCCGGTGGAGTTGTGCATGGGGTGTGTTTGGAACATTTTGTCAGCAGCCGAGTCCAAAATTCAGCTGATCCCCATCTCAGCCCAGAAAGCAGGTAGAACAAGTTTTGTGGTGCCTTTCAGCTGCCTACCGGGGTACTGTAAAAACTACCAACAGAACTCGTTTCTGGCACCTTCCCCGGTGGAGTTGTGCATGGGGTGTGTTTGGAACATTTTGTTACCAGCCGAGTCCAAAATTCAGCCGTTCCTCATCTCAGCCCAGAAAGCAGGTAGAACAAGTTTTGTGGTGCCTTTCAGCTGCCTACCGGGGTAGTGTAAAAATAACAACAGAACTCGTTTCTGGCACCTTCCCCGGTGGAGTTGTGCATGGGGTGTGTTTGGAACATTTTGTCAGCAGCCGAGTCCAAAATTCAGCGATTCCCCATCTCAGCCCAGAAAGCAGGTAGAACAAGTTTTGTGGTGCCTTTCAGCTGCCTACCGGGGTAGTGTGAAAACTACCAACAGAACTCGTTTCTGGCACCTTCCTCGGTGGAGTTGTGCATGGGGTGTGTTTGGAACATTTTGTCAGCAGCCGAGTCCAAAATTCAGCCGTTCCCCATCTCAGCCCAGAAAGCAGGTAGAACAAGTTTTGTGGTGCCTTTCAGCTGCCTACCGGGGTAGTGTAAAAACTACCAACAGAACTCGTTTCTGGCACCTTCCCCGGTGGAGCTGTGCATGGGGTGTGTTTAGAACATTTTGTTACCAGCCGAGTAAAAAATTCAGCCGTTCCCCATCTCAGCCCAGAAAGCAGGTAGAACAAGTTTTGTGGTGCCTTTCAGCTGCCTACCGGGGTAGTGTAAAAACTACCAACAGAACTCGTTTCTGGCACCTTCCCCGGAGGAGTTGTGCATGGGGTGTGTTTGGAACATTTTGTCACCAGCCGAGTCCAAAATTCAGCGATTCCCCATCTCAGCCCAGAAAGCAGGTAGAACAAGTTTTGTGGTGCCTTTCAGCTGCCTACCGGGGTAGTGTGAAAACTACCAACAGAACTCGTTTCTGGCACCTTCCTCGGTGGAGTTGTGCATGGGGTGTGTTTGGAACATTTTGTCAGCAGCCGAGTCCAAAATTCAGCCGTTCCCCATCTCAGCCCAGAAAGCAGGTAGAACAAGTTTTGTGGTGCCTTTCAGCTGCCTACCGGGGTAGTGTAAAAACTACCAACAGAACTCGTTTCTGGCACCTTCCCCGGTGGAGCTGTGCATGGGGTGTGTTTAGAACATTTTGTTACCAGCCGAGTAAAAAATTCAGCCGTTCCCCATCTCAGCCCAGAAAGCAGGTAGAACAAGTTTTGTGGTGCCTTTCAGCTGCCTACCGGGGTAGTGTAAAAACTACCAACAGAACTCGTTTCTGGCACCTTCCCCGGAGGAGTTGTGCATGGGGTGTGTTTGGAACATTTTGTCACCAGCCGAGTCCAAAATTCAGCGATTCTCCATCTCAGCCCAGAAAGCAGGTAGAACAAGTTTTGTGGTGCCTTTCTCTTGCCTACCGGGGTAGTGTAAAAACTACCAACAGAACTCGTTTCTGGCACCTTCCCCGGTGGAGTTGTGCATGGGGTGTGTTTGGAACATTTTGTCAGCAGCCGAGTCCAAAATTCAGCCGTTCCCCATCTCAGCCCAGAAAGCAGGTAGAACAAGTTTTGTGGTGCCTTTCAGCTGCCTACCGGGGTAGTGTAAAAACTACCAACAGATCTCGTTTCTGGCACCTTCCCCGGTGGAGTTGTGCATGGGGTGTTTTTGGAACATTTTGTTACCAGCCGAGTCCAAAATTCAGCCGTTCCTCATCTCAGCCCAGAAAGCAGGTAGAACAAGTTTTGTGGTGCCTTTCAGCTGCCTACCGGGGTAGTGTAAAAACTACCAACAGAACTCGTTTCTGGCACCTTCCCCGGTGGAGTTGTGCATGGGGTGTGTTTGGAACATTTTGTCACCAGCCGAGTCCAAAATTCAGCCGTTCCCCATCTCAGCCCAGAAAGCAGGTAGAACAAGTTTTGTGGTGCCTTTCAGCTGCCTACCGGGGTAGTGTAAAAACTACCAACAGAACTCGTTTCTGGCACCTTCCCCGGTGGAGCTGTGCATGGGGTGTGTTTAGAACATTTTGTTACCAGCCGAGTAAAAAATTCAGCCGTTCCCCATCTCAGCCCAGAAAGCAGGTAGAACAAGTTTTGTGGTGCCTTTCAGCTGCCTACCGGGGTAGTGTAAAAACTACCAACAGAACTCGTTTCTGGCACCTTCCCCGGTGGAGTTGTGCATGGGGTGTGTTTGGAACATTTTGTTACAAGCCGAGTCCAAAATTCAGCGATTCCCCATCTCAGCCCAGAAAGCAGGTAGAACAAGTTTTGTGGTGCCTTTCAGCTGCCTACCGGGGTAGTGTGAAAACTACCTACAGAACTCGTTTCTGGCACCTTCCCCGTAGGAGTTGTGCATGGGGTGTGTTTGGAACATTTTGTCACCAGCCGAGTCCAAAATTCAGCGATTCTCCATCTCAGCCCAGAAAGCAGGTAGAACAAGTTTTGTGGTGCCTTTCTCTTGCCTACCGGGGTAGTGTAAAAAACTACCAACAGAACTCATTTCTGGCACCTTCCCCGGTGGAGTTGTGCATGGGGTGTGTTTGGAACATTTTGTCAGCAGCCGAGTCCAAAATTCAGCCGTTCCTCATCTCAGCCCAGAAAGCAGGTAGAACAAGTTTTGTGGTGCCTTTCAGCTGCCTACCGGGGTAGTGTAAAAACTACCAACAGAACTCGTTTCTGGCACCTTCCCCGGAGGAGTTGTGCATGGGGTGTGTTTGGAACATTTTGTCACCAGCCGAGTCCAAAATTCAGCGATTCTCCATCTCAGCCCAGAAAGCAGGTAGAACAAGTTTTGTGGTGCCTTTCTCTTGCCTACCGGGGTAGTGTAAAAACTACCAACAGAACTCGTTTCTGGCACCTTCCCCGGTGGAGTTGTGCATGGGGTGTGTTTGGAACATTTTGTCAGCAGCCGAGTCCAAAATTCAGCCGTTCCCCATCTCAGCCCAGAAAGCAGGTAGAACAAGTTTTGTGGTGCCTTTCAGCTGCCTACCGGGGTAGTGTAAAAACTACCAACAGATCTCGTTTCTGGCACCTTCCCCGGTGGAGTTGTGCATGGGGTGTTTTTGGAACATTTTGTTACCAGCCGAGTCCAAAATTCAGCCGTTCCTCATCTCAGCCCAGAAAGCAGGTAGAACAAGTTTTGTGGTGCCTTTCAGCTGCCTACCGGGGTAGTGTAAAAACTACCAACAGAACTCGTTTCTGGCACCTTCCCCGGTGGAGTTGTGCATGGGGTGTGTTTGGAACATTTTGTCACCAGCCGAGTCCAAAATTCAGCCGTTCCCCATCTCAGCCCAGAAAGCAGGTAGAACAAGTTTTGTGGTGCCTTTCAGCTGCCTACCGGGGTAGTGTAAAAACTACCAACAGAACTCGTTTCTGGCACCTTCCCCGGTGGAGTTGTGCATGGGGTGTGTTTGGAACATTTTGTCACCAGCCGAGTCCAAAATTCAGCCGTTCCCCATCTCAGCCCAGAAAGCAGGTAGAACAAGTTTTGTGGTGCCTTTCAGCTGCCTACCGGGGTAGTGTAAAAACTACCAACAGAACTCGTTTCTGGCACCTTCCCCGGTGGAGTTGTGCATGGGGTGTGTTTGGAACTTTTTGTCAGCAGCCGAGTCCAAAATTCAGCTGAACCCCATCTAAGCCCAGAAAGCAGGTAGAAAAACTTTTGTGGTGCCTTTCAGCTGCCTACCGGGGTAGTGTAAAAACTACCAACAGAACTCGTTTCTGGCACCTTCCCCGGAGGAGTTGTGCATGGGGTGTGTTTGGAACATTTTGTTACCAGCCGAGTCCAAAATTCAGCGATTCTCCATCTCAGCCCAGAAAGCAGGTAGAACAAGTTTTGTGGTGCCTTTCTCTTGCCTACCGGGGTAGTGTAAAAACTACCAACAGAACTCGTTTCTGGCACCTTTGCCAGTGGAGGTGTGCATGGGGTGTGTTTGGAACATTTTGTCACCAGCCGAGTCCAAAATTCAGCGATTCCCCATCTCAGCCCAGAAAGCAGGTAGAACAAGTTTTGTGGTGCCTTTCAGCTGCCTACCGGGGTACTGTAAAAACTACCAACAGAAATCGTTTCTGGCACCTTCTCCGGTGGAGTTGTGCATGGGGTGTGTTTGGAACATTTTGTCAGCAGCCGAGTCCAAAATTCAGCTGATCCCCATCTCAGCCCAGAAAGCAGGTAGAACAAGTTTTGTGGTGCCTTTCAGCTGCCTACCGGGGTAGTGTGAAAACTACCAACAGAACTCGTTTCTGGCACCTTCCTCGGTGGAGTTGTGCATGGGGTGTGTTTGGAACATTTTGTTACCAGCCGAGTCCAAAATTCAGCCGTTCCTCATCTCAGCCCAGAAAGCAGGTAGAACAAGTTTTGTGGTGCCTTTCAGCTGCCTACCGGGGTAGTGTAAAAACTACCAACAGAAATCGTTTCTGGCACCTTCTCCGGTGGAGTTGTGCATGGGGTGTGTTTGGAACATTTTGTCAGCAGCCGAGTCCAAAATTCAGCTGATCCCTATCTCAGCCCAGAAAGCAGGTAGAACAAGTTTTGTGGTGCCTTTCAGCTGCCTACCGGGGTAGTGTGAAAACTACCAACAGAACTCGTTTCTGGCACCTTCCTCGGTGGAGTTGTGCATGGGGTGTGTTTGGAACATTTTGTTACCAGCCGAGTCCAAAATTCAGCCGTTCCTCATCTCAGCCCAGAAAGCAGGTAGAACAAGTTTTGTGGTGCCTTTCAGCTGCCTACCGGGGTAGTGTAAAAATAACAACAGAACTCGTTTCTGGCACCTTCCCCGGAGGAGTTGTGCATGGGGTGTGTTTGGAACATTTTGTCACCAGCCGAGTCCAAAATTCAGCGATTCCCCATCTCAGCCCAGAAAGCAGGTAGAACAAGTTTTGTGGTGCCTTTCAGCTGCCTACCGGGGTACTGTAAAAACTACCAACAGAACTCGTTTCTGGCACCTTCCCCGGTGGAGTTGTGCATGGGGTGTGTTTGGAACATTTTGTTACCAGCTGAGTCCAAAATTCAGCTGTTCCTCATCTCAGCCCAGAAAGCAGGTAGAACAAGTTTTGTGGTGCCTTTCAGCTGCCTACCGGGGTAGTGTAAAAATAACAACAGAACTCGTTTCTGGCACCTTCTCCGGTGGAGTTGTGCATGGGGTGTGTTTGGAACATTTTGTCAGCAGCCGAGTCCAAAATTCAGCTGATCCCCATCTCAGCCCAGAAAGCAGGTAGAACAAGTTTTGTGGTGCCTTTCAGCTGCCTACCGGGGTAGTGTGAAAACTACCAACAGAACTCGTTTCTGGCACCTTCCTCGGTGGAGTTGTGCATGGGGTGTGTTTGGAACATTTTGTTACCAGCCGAGTCCAAAATTCAGCCGTTCCTCATCTCAGCCCAGAAAGCAGGTAGAACAAGTTTTGTGGTGCCTTTCATCTGCCTACCGGGGTAGTGTAAAAATAACAACAGAACTCGTTTCTGGCACCTTCCCCGGTGGAGTTGTGCATGGGGTGTGTTTGGAACATTTTGTCACCAGCCGAGTCCAAAATTCAGCGATTCCCCATCTCAGCCCAGAAAGCAGGTAGAACAAGTTTTGTGGTGCCTTTCAGCTGCCTACCGGGGTACTGTAAAAACTACCAACAGAACTCGTTTCTGGCACCTTCCCCGGTGGAGTTGTGCATGGGGTGTGTTTGGAACATTTTGTCAGCAGCCGAGTCCAAAATTCAGCGATTCCCCATCTAAGCCCAGAAAGCAGGTAGAACAAGTTTTGTGGTGCCTTTCAGCTGCCTACCGGGGTAGTGTAAAAACTACCAACAGAACTCGTTTCTGGCACCTTCCTCGGTGGAGTTGTGCATGGGGTGTGTTTGGAACATTTTGTCAGCAGCCGAGTCCAAAATTCAGCCGTTCCCCATCTCAGCCCAGAAAGCAGGTAGAACAAGTTTTGTGGTGCCTTTCAGCTGCCTACCGGGGTAGTGTAAAAACTACCAACAGAACTCGTTTCTGGCACCTTCCCCGGTGGAGTTGTGCATGGGGTGTGTTTGGAACATTTTGTCACCAGCCGAGTCCAAAATTCAGCCGTTCCCCATCTCAGCCCAGAAAGCAGGTAGAACAAGTTTTGTGGTGCCTTTCAGCTGCCTACCGGGGTACTGTAAAAACTACCAACAGAACTCGTTTCTGGCACCTTCTCCGGTGGAGTTGTGCATGGGGTGTGTTTGGAACATTTTGTCAGCAGCCGAGTCCAAAATTCAGCTGATCCCCATCTAAGCCCAGAAAGCAGGTAGAAAAACTTTTGTGGTGCCTTTCAGCTGCCTACCGGGGTAGTGTAAAAACTACCAACAGAACTCGTTTCTGGCACCTTCCCCGGTGGAGTTGTGCATGGGGTGTGTTTGGAACATTTTGTCAGCAGCCGAGTCCAAAATTCAGCGATTCCCCATCTCAGCCCAGAAAGCAGGTAGAACAAGTTTTGTGGTGCCTTTCAGCTGCCTACCGGGGTACTGTAAAAACTACCAACAGAACTCGTTTCTGGCACCTTCTCCGGTGGAGTTGTGCATGGGGTGTGTTTGGAACATTTTGTCAGCAGCCGAGTCCAAAATTCAGCTGATCCCCATCTAAGCCCAGAAAGCAGGTAGAAAAACTTTTGTGGTGCCTTTCAGCTGCCTACCGGGGTAGTGTAAAAACTACCAACAGAACTCGTTTCTGGCACCTTCCCCGGTGGAGTTGTGCATGGGGTGTGTTTGGAACATTTTGTCAGCAGCCGAGTCCAAAATTCAGCGATTCCCCATCTCAGCCCAGAAAGCAGGTAGAACAAGTTTTGTGGTGCCTTTCAGCTGCCTACCGGGGTACTGTAAAAACTACCAACAGAAATCGTTTCTGGCACCTTCTCCGGTGGAGTTGTGCATGGGGTGTGTTTGGAACATTTTGTCAGCAGCCGAGTCCAAAATTCAGCTGATCCCCATCTCAGCCCAGAAAGCAGGTAGAACAAGTTTTGTGGTGCCTTTCAGCTGCCTACCGGGGTAGTGTGAAAACTACCAACAGAACTCGTTTCTGGCACCTTTGCCGGTGGAGGTGTGCATGGGGTGTGTTTGGAACATTTTGTTACCAGCCGAGTCCAAAATTCAGCCGTTCCTCATCTCAGCCCAGAAAGCAGGTAGAACAAGTTTTGTGGTGCCTTTCAGCTGCCTACCGGGGTAGTGTAAAAATAACAACAGAACTCGTTTCTGGCACCTTCCCCGGTGGAGTTGTGCATGGGGTGTGTTTGGAACATTTTGTCACCAGCCGAGTCCAAAATTCAGCGATTCCCCATCTCAGCCCAGAAAGCAGGTAGAACAAGTTTTGTGGTGCCTTTCAGCTGCCTACCGGGGTACTGTAAAAACTACCAACAGAACTCGTTTCTGGCACCTTCCCCGGTGGAGTTGTGCATGGGGTGTGTTTGGAACACTTTGTCACCAGCCGAGTCCAAAATTCAGCGATTCTCCATCTCAGCCCAGAAAGCAGGTAGAACAAGTTTTGTGGTGCCTTTCTCTTGCCTACCGGGGGTACTGTAAAAACTACCAACAGAACTCGTTTCTGGCACCTTTGCCAGTGGAGGTGTGCATGGGGTATGTTTGGAACATTTTGTCAGCAGCCGAGTCCAAAATTCAGCGATTCCCCATCTCAGCCCAGAAAACAGGTAGAACAAGTTTTGTGGTGCCTTTCAGCTGCCTACCGGGGTACTGTAAAAACTACCAACAGAAATCGTTTCTGGCACCTTCTCCGGTGGAGTTGTGCATGGGGTGTGTTTGGAACATTTTGTCAGCAGCCGAGTCCAAAATTCAGCTGATCCCCATCTCAGCCCAGAAAGCAGGTAGAACAAGTTTTGTGGTGCCTTTCAGCTGCCTACCGGGGGTAGTGTGAAAACTACCAACAGAACTCGTTTCTGGCACCTTCCCCGGTGGAGTTGTGCATGGGGTGTTTTTGGAACATTTTGTCACCAGCCGAGTCCAAAATTCAGCCGTTCCTCATCTCAGCCCAGAAAGCAGGTAGAACAAGTTTTGTGGTGCCTTTCAGCTGCCTACCGGGGTAGTGTAAAAATAACAACAGAACTCGTTTCTGGCACCTTCCCCGGTGGAGTTGTGCATGGGGTGTGTTTGGAACATTTTGTCACCAGCCGAGTCCAAAATTCAGCGATTCCCCATCTCAGCCCAGAAAGCAGGTAGAACAAGTTTTGTGGTGCCTTTCAGCTGCCTACCGGGGTAGTGTAAAAACTACCAACAGAACTCGTTTCTGGCACCTTCGCCGGTGGAGCTGTGCATGGGGTGTGTTTGGAACATTTTGTTACCAGCCGAGTCCAAAATTCAGCCGTTCCTCATCTCAGCCCAGAAAGCAGGTAGAACAAGTTTTGTGGTGCCTTTCAGCTGCCTACCGGGGTAGTGTAAAAATAACAACAGAACTCGTTTCTGGCACCTTCCCCGGTGGAGGTGTGCATGGGGTGTGTTTGGAACATTTTGTCACCAGCCGAGTCCAAAATTCAGCGATTCCCCATCTAAGCCCAGAAAGCAGGTAGAACAAGTTTTGTGGTGCCTTTCTCTTGCCTACCGGGGTAGTGTAAAAACTACCAACAGAACTCGTTTCTGGCACCTTCCCCGGTGGAGTTGTGCATGGGGTGTGTTTGGAACATTTTGTTACCAGCCGAGTCCAAAATTCAGCCGTTCCTCATCTCAGCCCAGAAAGCAGGTAGAACAAGTTTTGTGGTGCCTTTCAGCTGCCTACCGGGGTAGTGTAAAAATAACAACAGAACTCATTTCTGGCACCTTCCTCGGTGGAGTTGTGCATGGGGTGTGTTTGGAACATTTTGTCAGCAGCCGAGTCCAAAATTCAGCCGTTCCCCATCTCAGCCCAGAAAGCAGGTAGAACAAGTTTTGTGGTGCCTTTCAGCTGCCTACCGGGGTAGTGTAAAAACTACCAACAGAACTCGTTTCTGGCACCTTCCCCGGTGGAGTTGTGCATGGGGTGTGTTTGGAACATTTTGTTACCAGCCGAGTCCAAAATTCAGCGATTCCCCATCTCAGCCCAGAAAGCAGGTAGAACAAGTTTTGTGGTGCCTTTCAGCTGCCTACCGGGGGTACTGTAAAAACTACCAACAGAAATCGTTTCTGGCACCTTCTCCGGTGGAGTTGTGCATGGGGTGTGTTTGGAACATTTTGTCAGCAGCCGAGTCCAAAATTCAGCTGATCCCCATCTAAGCCCAGAAAGCAGGTAGAAAAACTTTTGTGGTGCCTTTCAGCTGCCTCCCGGGGTAGTGTAAAAACTACCAACAGATCTCGTTTCTGGCACCTTCCCCGGTGGAGTTGTGCATGGGGTGTTTTTGGAACATTTTGTCAGCAGCCGAGTCCAAAATTCAGCCGTTCCTCATCTCAGCCCAGAAAGCAGGTAGAACAAGTTTTGTGGTGCCTTTCAGCTGCCTACCGGGGGTAGTGTAAAAACTACCAACAGAACTCGTTTCTGGCACCTTCCCCGGTGGAGTTGTGCATGGGGTGTGTTTGGAACATTTTGTCAGCAGCCGAGTCCAAAATTCAGCGATTCTCCATCTCAGCCCAGAAAACAGGTAGAACAAGTTTTGTGGTGCCTTTCTCTTGCCTACCGGGGTAGTGTAAAAACTACCAACAGAACTCGTTTCTGGCACCTTCCCCGGTGGAGTTGTGCATGGGGTGTGTTTGGAACATTTTGTCAGCAGCCGAGTCCAAAATTCAGCCGTTCCTCATCTCAGCCCAGAAAGCAGGTAGAACAAGTTTTGTGGTGCCTTTCAGCTGCCTACCGGGGTACTGTAAAAACTACCAACAGATCTCGTTTCTGGCACCTTCCCCGGTGGAGTTGTGCATGGGGTGTTTTTGGAACATTTTGTCACCAGCCGAGTCCAAAATTCAGCCGTTCCTCATCTCAGCCCAGAAAGCAGGTAGAACAAGTTTTGTGGTGCCTTTCAGCTGCCTACCGGGGTAGTGTAAAAACTACCAACAGAACTCGTTTCTGGCACCTTCCCCGGTGGAGTTGTGCATGGGGTGTGTTTGGAACACTTTGTCAGCAGCCGAGTCCAAAATTCAGCGATTCTCCATCTCAGCCCAGAAAGCAGGTAGAACAACTTTTGTGGTGCCTTTCTCTTGCCTACCGGGGTACTGTAAAAACTACCAACAGAACTCGTTTCTGGCACCTTCCCCGGAGGAGTTGTGCATGGGGTGTGTTTGGAATATTTTGTCACCAGCCGAGTCCAAAATTCAGCGATTCCCCATCTCAGCCCAGAAAGCAGGTAGAACAAGTTTTGTGGTGCCTTTCAGCTGCCTACCGGGGTACTGTAAAAACTACCAACAGAAATCGTTTCTGGCACCTTCTCCGGTGGAGTTGTGCATGGGGTGTTTTTGGAACATTTTGTCAGCAGCCGAGTCCAAAATTCAGCTGATCCCCATCTCAGCCCAGAAAGCAGGTAGAACAAGTTTTGTGGTGCCTTTCAGCTGCCTACCGGGGTAGTGTGAAAACTACCAACAGAACTCGTTTCTGGCACCTTCCTCGGTGGAGTTGTGCATGGGGTGTGTTTGGAATATTTTGTTACCAGCCGAGTCCAAAATTCAGCCGTTCCTCATCTCAGCCCAGAAAGCAGGTAGAACAAGTTTTGTGGTGCCTTTCAGCTGCCTACCGGGGTAGTGTAAAAATAACAACAGAACTCGTTTCTGGCACCTTCCCCGGTGGAGTTGTGCATGGGGTGTGTTTGGAACATTTTGTCACCAGCCGAGTCCAAAATTCAGCGATTCCCCATCTCAGCCCAGAAAGCAGGTAGAACAAGTTTTGTGGTGCCTTTCAGCTGCCTACCGGGGTACTGTAAAAACTACCAACAGAACTCGTTTCTGGCACCTTCCCCGGTGGAGTTGTGCATGGGGTGTGTTTGGAACATTTTGTCAGCAGCCGAGTCCAAAATTCAGCCGTTCCCCATCTCAGCCCAGAAAGCAGGTAGAACAAGTTTTGTGGTGCCTTTCAGCTGCCTACCGGGGTAGTGTAAAAACTACCAACAGAACTCGTTTCTGGCACCTTCCCCGGTGGAGCTGTGCATGGGGTGTGTTTGGAACATTTTGTTACCAGCTGAGTCCAAAATTCAGCCGTTCCCCATCTCAGCCCAGAAAGCAGGTAGAACAAGTTTTGTGGTGCCTTTCAGCTGCCTACCGGGGTAGTGTAAAAACTACCAACAGAACTCGTTTCTGGCACCTTCCCGGGAGGAGTTGTGCATGGGGTGTGTTTGGAACATTTTGTCACCAGCCGAGTCCAAAATTCAGCGATTCTCCATCTCAGCCCAGAAAGCAGGTAGAACAAGTTCTGTGGTGCCTTTCTCTTGCCTACCGGGGTAGTGTAAAAACTACCAACAGAACTCGTTTCTGGCACCTTCCCCGGTGGAGTTGTGCATAGGGTGTGTTTGGAACATTTTGTCAGCAGCCGAGTCCAAAATTCAGCCGTTCCTCATCTCAGCCCAGAAAGCAGGTAGAACAAGTTTTGTGGTGCCTTTCAGCTGCCTACCGGGGTAGTGTAAAAACTACCAACAGATCTCGTTTCTGGCACCTTCCCCGGTGGAGTTGTGCATGGGGTGTTTTTGGAACATTTTGTTACCAGCCGAGTCCAAAATTCAGCGATTCCCCATCTCAGCCCAGAAAGCAGGTAGAACAAGTTTTGTGGTGCCTTTCAGCTGCCTACCGGGGTAGTGTAAAAACTACCAACAGAACTCGTTTCTGGCACCTTCCCCGGTGGAGTTGTGCATGGGGTGTGTTTGGAACATTTTGTCACCAGCCGAGTCCAAAATTCAGCCGTTCCCCATCTCAGCCCAGAAAGCAGGTAGAACAAGTTTTGTGGTGCCTTTCAGCTGCCTACCGGGGTAGTGTAAAAACTACCAACAGAACTCGTTTCTGGCACCTTCGCCGGTGGAGCTGTGCATGGGGTGTGTTTGGAACATTTTGTTACCAGCCGAGTCCAAAATTCAGCCGTTCCTCATCTCAGCCCAGAAAGCAGGTAGAACAAGTTTTGTGGTGCCTTTCAGCTGCCTACCGGGGTAGTGTAAAAATAACAACAGAACTCGTTTCTGGCACCTTCCCCGGTGGAGGTGTGCATGGGGTGTCTTTGGAACATTTTGTCACCAGCCGAGTCCAAAATTCAGCGATTCCCCATCTAAGCCCAGAAAGCAGGTAGAACAAGTTTTGTGGTGCCTTTCTCTTGCCTACCGGGGTAGTGTAAAAACTACCAACAGAACTCGTTTCTGGCACCTTCCCCGGTGGAGTTGTGCATGGGGTGTGTTTGGAACATTTTGTTACCAGCCGAGTCCAAAATTCAGCCGTTCCTCATCTCAGCCCAGAAAGCAGGTAGAACAAGTTTTGTGGTGCCTTTCAGCTGCCTACCGGGGTAGTGTAAAAATAACAACAGAACTCGTTTCTGGCACCTTCCTCGGTGGAGTTGTGCATGGGGTGTGTTTGGAACATTTTGTCAGCAGCCGAGTCCAAAATTCAGCCGTTCCCCATCTCAGCCCAGAAAGCAGGTAGAACAAGTTTTGTGGTGCCTTTCAGCTGCCTACCGGGGTAGTGTAAAAACTACCAACAGAACTCGTTTCTGGCACCTTCCCCGGTGGAGGTGTGCATGGGGTGTGTTTGGAACATTTTGTTACCAGCCGAGTCCAAAATTCAGCGATTCCCCATCTCAGCCCAGAAAGCAGGTAGAACAAGTTTTGTGGTGCCTTTCAGCTGCCTACCGGGGTACTGTAAAAACTACCAACAGAAATCGTTTCTGGCACCTTCTCCGGTGGAGTTGTGCATGGGGTGTGTTTGGAACATTTTGTCAGCAGCCGAGTCCAAAATTCAGCTGATCCCCATCTAAGCCCAGAAAGCAGGTAGAAAAACTTTTGTGGTGCCTTTCAGCTGCCTACCGGGGTAGTGTAAAAACTACCAACAGAACTCGTTTCTGGCACCTTCCCCGGTGGAGTTGTGCATGGGGTGTGTTTGGAACATTTTGTCACCAGCCGAGTCCAAAATTCAGCTGTTCCCCATCTCAGCCCAGAAAGCAGGTAGAAAAACTTTTGTGGTGCCTTTCAGCTGCCTACTGGGGTACTGTAAAAACTACCAACAGAACTCGTTTCTGGCACCTTCCCCGGTGGAGTTGTGCATGGGGTGTGTTTGGAACATTTTGTCAGCAGCCGAGTCCAAAATTCAGCGATTCTCCATCTCAGCCCAGAAAACAGGTAGAACAAGTTTTGTGGTGCCTTTCTCTTGCCTACCAGGGTAGTGTAAAAACTACCAACAGAACTCGTTTCTGGCACCTTCCCCGGTGGAGTTGTGCATGGGGTGTGTTTGGAACATTTTGTCAGCAGCCGAGTCCAAAATTCAGCCGTTCCTCATCTCAGCCCAGAAAGCAGGTAGAACAAGTTTTGTGGTGCCTTTCAGCTGCCAACCGGGGTAGTGTAAAAACTACCAACAGATCTCGTTTCTGGCACCTTCCCCGGTGGAGTTGTGCATGGGGTGTTTTTGGAACATTTTGTCACCAGCCGAGTCCAAAATTCAGCCGTTCCTCATCTCAGCCCAGAAAGCAGGTAGAACAAGTTTTGTGGTGCCTTTCAGCTGCCTACCGGGGTAGTGTAAAAACTACCAACAGAACTCGTTTCTGGCACCTTCCTCGGTGGAGTTGTGCATGGGGTGTGTTTGGAACATTTTGTCAGCAGCCGAGTCCAAAATTCAGCCGTTCCCCATCTCAGCCCAGAAAGCAGGTAGAACAAGTTTTGTGGTGCCTTTCAGCTGCCTACCGGGGTAGTGTAAAAACTACCAACAGAACTCGTTTCTGGCACCTTCCCCGGTGGAGGTGTGCATGGGGTGTGTTTGGAACATTTTGTTACCAGCCGAGTCCAAAATTCAGCGATTCCCCATCTCAGCCCAGAAAGCAGGTAGAACAAGTTTTGTGGTGCCTTTCAGCTGCCTACCGGGGTACTGTAAAAACTACCAACAGAAATCGTTTCTGGCACCTTCTCCGGTGGAGTTGTGCATGGGGTGTGTTTGGAACATTTTGTCAGCAGCCGAGTCCAAAATTCAGCTGATCCCCATCTAAGCCCAGAAAGCAGGTAGAAAAACTTTTGTGGTGCCTTTCAGCTGCCTACCGGGGTAGTGTAAAAACTACCAACAGAACTCGTTTCTGGCACCTTCCCCGGTGGAGTTGTGCATGGGGTGTGTTTGGAACATTTTGTCAGCAGCCGAGTCCAAAATTCAGCTGTTCCCCATCTCAGCCCAGAAAGCAGGTAGAAAAACTTTTGTGGTGCCTTTCAGCTGCCTACTGGGGTACTGTAAAAACTACCAACAGAACTCGTTTCTGGCACCTTCCCCGGTGGAGTTGTGCATGGGGTGTGTTTGGAACATTTTGTCAGCAGCCGAGTCCAAAATTCAGCGATTCTCCATCTCAGCCCAGAAAACAGGTAGAACAAGTTTTGTGGTGCCTTTCAGCTGCCTACCGGGGTACTGTAAAAACTACCAACAGAACTCGTTTCTGGCACCTTCCCCGGTGGAGTTGTGCATGGGGTGTGTTTGGAACATTTTGTCAGCAGCCGAGTCCAAAATTCAGCCGTTCCTCATCTCAGCCCAGAAAGCAGGTAGAACAAGTTTTGTGGTGCCTTTCAGCTGCCTACCGGGGTAGTGTAAAAACTACCAACAGATCTCGTTTCTGGCACCTTCCCCGGTGGAGTTGTGCATGGGGTGTTTTTGGAACATTTTGTCACCAGCCGAGTCCAAAATTCAGCCGTTCCTCATCTCAGCCCAGAAAGCAGGTAGAACAAGTTTTGTGGTGCCTTTCAGCTGCCTACCGGGGTAGTGTAAAAACTACCAACAGAACTCGTTTCTGGCACCTTTGCCAGTGGAGGTGTGCATGGGGTGTGTTTGGAACATTTTGTCAGCAGCCGAGTCCAAAATTCAGCGATTCCCCATCTCAGCCCAGAAAGCAGGTAGAACAAGTTTTGTGGTGCCTTTCAGCTGCCTACCGGGGTACTGTAAAAACTACCAACAGAACTCGTTTCTGGCACCTTCCCCGGTGGAGTTGTGCATGGGGTGTGTTTGGAACATTTTGTCAGCAGCCGAGTCCAAAATTCAGCTGATCCCCATCTAAGCCCAGAAAGCAGGTAGAACAAGTTTTGTGGTGCCTTTCAGCTGCCTACCGGGGTAGTGTGAAAACTACCAACAGAACTCGTTTCTGGCACCTTCCTCGGTGGAGTTGTGCATGGGGTGTGTTTGGAATATTTTGTTACCAGCCGAGTCCAAAATTCAGCCGTTCCTCATCTCAGCCCAGAAAGCAGGTAGAACAAGTTTTGTGGTGCCTTTCAGCTGCCTACCGGGGTAGTGTAAAAATAACAACAGAACTCGTTTCTGGCACCTTCCCCGGTGGAGTTGTGCATGGGGTGTGTTTGGAACATTTTGTCACCAGCCGAGTCCAAAATTCAGCGATTCCCCATCTCAGCCCAGAAAGCAGGTAGAACAAGTTTTGTGGTGCCTTTCAGCTGCCTACCGGGGTACTGTAAAAACTACCAACAGAAATCGTTTCTGGCACCTTCTCCGGTGGAGTTGTGCATGGGGTGTGTTTGGAACATTTTGTCAGCAGCCGAGTCCAAAATTCAGCTGATCCCCATCTCAGCCCAGAAAGCAGGTAGAACAAGTTTTGTGGTGCCTTTCAGCTGCCTACCGGGGTAGTGTGAAAACTACCAACAGAACTCGTTTCTGGCACCTTCCTCGGTGGAGTTGTGCATGGGGTGTGTTTGGAACATTTTGTTACCAGCCGAGTCCAAAATTCAGCCGTTCCTCATCTCAGCCCAGAAAGCAGGTAGAACAAGTTTTGTGGTGCCTTTCAGCTGCCTACCGGGGTAGTGTAAAAATAACAACAGAACTCGTTTCTGGCACCTTCCTCGGTGGAGTTGTGCATGGGGTGTGTTTGGAACATTTTGTCAGCAGCCGAGTCCAAAATTCAGCCGTTCCCCATCTCAGCCCAGAAAGCAGGTAGAACAAGTTTTGTGGTGCCTTTCAGCTGCCTACCGGGGTAGTGTAAAAACTACCAACAGAACTCGTTTCTGGCACCTTCCCCGGTGGAGGTGTGCATGGGGTGTGTTTGGAACATTTTGTTACCAGCCGAGTCCAAAATTCAGCGATTCCCCATCTCAGCCCAGAAAGCAGGTAGAACAAGTTTTGTGGTGCCTTTCAGCTGCCTACCGGGGGTACTGTAAAAACTACCAACAGAAATCGTTTCTGGCACCTTCTCCGGTGGAGTTGTGCATGGGGTGTGTTTGGAACATTTTGTCAGCAGCCGAGTCCAAAATTCAGCTGATCCCCATCTAAGCCCAGAAAGCAGGTAGAAAAACTTTTGTGGTGCCTTTCAGCTGCCTACCGGGGTAGTGTAAAAACTACCAACAGAACTCGTTTCTGGCACCTTCCTCGGTGGAGTTGTGCATGGGGTGTGTTTGGAACATTTTGTCAGCAGCCGAGTCCAAAATTCAGCTGTTCCCCATCTCAGCCCAGAAAGCAGGTAGAAAAACTTTTGTGGTGCCTTTCAGCTGCCTACTGGGGTACTGTAAAAACTACCAACAGAACTCGTTTCTGGCACCTTCCCCGGTGGAGTTGTGCATGGGGTGTGTTTGGAACATTTTGTCAGCAGCCGAGTCCAAAATTCAGCGATTCTCCATCTCAGCCCAGAAAACAGGTAGAACAAGTTTTGTGGTGCCTTTCAGCTGCCTACCGGGGTACTGTAAAAACTACCAACAGAACTCGTTTCTGGCACCTTCCCCGGTGGAGTTGTGCATGGGGTGTGTTTGGAACATTTTGTCAGCAGCCGAGTCCAAAATTCAGCCGTTCCTCATCTCAGCCCAGAAAGCAGGTAGAACAAGTTTTGTGGTGCCTTTCAGCTGCCTACCGGGGTAGTGTAAAAACTACCAACAGATCTCGTTTCTGGCACCTTCCCCGGTGGAGTTGTGCATGGGGTGTTTTTGGAACATTTTGTCACCAGCCGAGTCCAAAATTCAGCCGTTCCTCATCTCAGCCCAGAAAGCAGGTAGAACAAGTTTTGTGGTGCCTTTCAGCTGCCTACCGGGGTAGTGTAAAAACTACCAACAGAACTCGTTTCTGGCACCTTTGCCAGTGGAGGTGTGCATGGGGTGTGTTTGGAACATTTTGTCAGCAGCCGAGTCCAAAATTCAGCGATTCCCCATCTCAGCCCAGAAAGCAGGTAGAACAAGTTTTGTGGTGCCTTTCAGCTGCCTACCGGGGTACTGTAAAAACTACCAACAGAACTCGTTTCTGGCACCTTCTCCGGTGGAGTTGTGCATGGGGTGTGTTTGGAACATTTTGTCAGCAGCCGAGTCCAAAATTCAGCTGATCCCCATCTAAGCCCAGAAAGCAGGTAGAACAAGTTTTGTGGTGCCTTTCAGCTGCCTACCGGGGTAGTGTAAAAATAACAACAGAACTCGTTTCTGGCACCTTCCTCGGTGGAGTTGTGCATGGGGTGTGTTTGGAATATTTTGTTACCAGCCGAGTCCAAAATTCAGCCGTTCCTCATCTCAGCCCAGAAAGCAGGTAGAACAAGTTTTGTGGTGCCTTTCAGCTGCCTACCGGGGTAGTGTAAAAATAACAACAGAACTCGTTTCTGGCACCTTCCCCGGTGGAGTTGTGCATGGGGTGTGTTTGGAACATTTTGTCACCAGCCGAGTCCAAAATTCAGCGATTCCCCATCTCAGCCCAGAAAGCAGGTAGAACAAGTTTTGTGGTGCCTTTCAGCTGCCTACCGGGGTAGTGTAAAAACTACCAACAGAACTCGTTTCTGGCACCTTCCCCGGTGGAGTTGTGCATGGGGTGTGTTTGGAACATTTTGTCAGCAGCCGAGTCCAAAATTCAGCCGTTCCCCATCTCAGCCCAGAAAGCAGGTAGAACAAGTTTTGTGGTGCCTTTCAGCTGCCTACCGGGGTAGTGTAAAAACTACCAACAGAACTCGTTTCTGGCACCTTCCCGGGAGGAGTTGTGCATGGGGTGTGTTTGGAACATTTTGTCACCAGCCGAGTCCAAAATTCAGCGATTCTCCATCTCAGCCCAGAAAGCAGGTAGAACAAGTTTTGTGGTGCCTTTCTCTTGCCTACCGGGGTAGTGTAAAAACTACCAACAGAACTCGTTTCTGGCACCTTCCCCGGTGGAGTTGTGCATAGGGTGTGTTTGGAACATTTTGTCAGCAGCCGAGTCCAAAATTCAGCCGTTCCTCATCTCAGCCCAGAAAGCAGGTAGAACAAGTTTTGTGGTGCCTTTCAGCTGCCTACCGGGGTAGTGTAAAAACTACCAACAGATCTCGTTTCTGGCACCTTCCCCGGTGGAGTTGTGCATGGGGTGTTTTTGGAACATTTTGTCACCAGCCGAGTCCAAAATTCAGCCGTTCCTCATCTCAGCCCAGAAAGCAGGTAGAACAAGTTTTGTGGTGCCTTTCAGCTGCCTACCGGGGTAGTGTAAAAATAACAACAGAACTCGTTTCTGGCACCTTCCTCGGTGGAGTTGTGCATGGGGTGTGTTTGGAACATTTTGTCAGCAGCCGAGTCCAAAATTCAGCCGTTCCCCATCTCAGCCCAGAAAGCAGGTAGAACAAGTTTTGTGGTGCCTTTCAGCTGCCTACCGGGGTAGTGTAAAAACTACCAACAGAACTCGTTTCTGGCACCTTCCCCGGTGGAGGTGTGCATGGGGTGTGTTTGGAACATTTTGTTACCAGCCGAGTCCAAAATTCAGCGATTCCCCATCTCAGCCCAGAAAGCAGGTAGAACAAGTTTTGTGGTGCCTTTCAGCTGCCTACCGGGGTACTGTAAAAACTACCAACAGAAATCGTTTCTGGCACCTTCTCCGGTGGAGTTGTGCATGGGGTGTGTTTGGAACATTTTGTCAGCAGCCGAGTCCAAAATTCAGCTGATCCCCATCTCAGCCCAGAAAGCAGGTAGAAAAACTTTTGTGGTGCCTTTCAGCTGCCTACCGGGGTAGTGTAAAAACTACCAACAGAACTCGTTTCTGGCACCTTCCCCGGTGGAGTTGTGCATGGGGTGTGTTTGGAACATTTTGTCAGCAGCCGAGTCCAAAATTCAGCTGTTCCCCATCTCAGCCCAGAAAGCAGGTAGAAAAACTTTTGTGGTGCCTTTCAGCTGCCTACTGGGGTACTGTAAAAACTACCAACAGAACTCGTTTCTGGCACCTTCCCCGGTGGAGTTGTGCATGGGGTGTGTTTGGAACATTTTGTCAGCAGCCGAGTCCAAAATTCAGCGATTCTCCATCTCAGCCCAGAAAACAGGTAGAACAAGTTTTGTGGTGCCTTTCAGCTGCCTACCGGGGTACTGTAAAAACTACCAACAGAACTCGTTTCTGGCACCTTCCCCGGTGGAGTTGTGCATGGGGTGTGTTTG
This sequence comes from Falco cherrug, assembly GCF_023634085.1. NCBI lineage: Eukaryota > Metazoa > Chordata > Aves > Falconiformes > Falconidae > Falco > Falco cherrug. The sequence continues at coordinate 760,563 of NW_026599499.1, read as the reverse complement.
GAACATTTTGTCAGCAGCCGAGTTCAAAATTCAGCCGTTCCTCATCTCAGCCCAGAAAGCAGGTAGAACAAGTTTTGTGGTGCCTTTCAGCTGCCTACCGGGGTAGTGTAAAAACTACCAACAGATCTCGTTTCTGGCACCTTCCCCGGTGGAGTTGTGCATGGGGTGTTTTTGGAACATTTTGTCACCAGCCGAGTCCAAAATTCAGCCGTTCCTCATCTCAGCCCAGAAAGCAGGTAGAACAAGTTTTGTGGTGCCTTTCAGCTGCCTACCGGGGTAGTGTAAAAACTACCAACAGAACTCGTTTCTGGCACCTTTGCCAGTGGAGGTGTGCATGGGGTGTGTTTGGAACATTTTGTCAGTAGCCGAGTCCAAAATTCAGCGATTCCCCATCTCAGCCCAGAAAGCAGGTAGAACAAGTTTTGTGGTGCCTTTCAGCTGCCTACCGGGGTACTGTAAAAACTACCAACAGAACTCGTTTCTGGCACCTTCTCCGGTGGAGTTGTGCATGGGGTGTGTTTGGAACATTTTGTCAGCAGCCGAGTCCAAAATTCAGCTGATCCCCATCTAAGCCCAGAAAGCAGGTAGAACAAGTTTTGTGGTGCCTTTCAGCTGCCTACCGGGGTAGTGTGAAAACTACCAACAGAACTCGTTTCTGGCACCTTCCTCGGTGGAGTTGTGCATGGGGTGTGTTTGGAACATTTTGTCTGCAGCCGAGTCCAAAATTCAGCCGTTCCTCATCTCAGCCCAGAAAGCAGGTAGAACAAGTTTTGTGGTGCCTTTCAGCTGCCTACCGGGGTAGTGTAAAAACTACCAACAGAACTCGTTTCTGGCACCTTCCCCGGTGGAGTTGTGCATGGGGTGTGTTTGGAACATTTTGTCACCAGCCGAGTCCAAAATTCAGCGATTCCCCATCTCAGCCCAGAAAGCAGGTAGAACAAGTTTTGTGGTGCCTTTCAGCTGCCTACCGGGGTACTGTAAAAACTACCAACAGAAATCGTTTCTTGCACCTTCTCCGGTGGAGTTGTGCATGGGGTGTGTTTGGAACATTTTGTCAGCAGCCGAGTCCAAAATTCAGCTGATCCCCATCTCAGCCCAGAAAGCAGGTAGAACAAGTTTTGTGGTGCCTTTCAGCTGCCTACCGGGGTAGTGTGAAAACTGCCAACAGAACTCGTTTCTGGCACCTTCCTCGGTGGAGTTGTGCATGGGGTGTGTTTGGAACATTTTGTTACCAGCCGAGTCCAAAATTCAGCCGTTCCTCATCTCAGCCCAGAAAGCAGGTAGAACAAGTTTTGTGGTGCCTTTCAGCTGCCTACCGGGGTAGTGTAAAAATAACAACAGAACTCGTTTCTGGCACCTTCCCCGGTGGAGTTGTGCATGGGGTGTGTTTGGAACATTTTGTCACCAGCCGAGTCCAAAATTCAGCGATTCCCCATCTCAGCCCAGAAAGCAGGTAGAACAAGTTTTGTGGTGCCTTTCAGCTGCCTACCGGGGTACTGTAAAAACTACCAACAGAACTCGTTTCTGGCACCTTCCCCGGTGGAGTTGTGCATGGGGTGTGTTTGGAACATTTTGTCAGCAGCCGAGTCCAAAATTCAGCCGTTCCCCATCTCAGCCCAGAAAGCAGGTAGAACAAGTTTTGTGGTGCCTTTCAGCTGCCTACCGGGGTACTGTAAAAACTACCAACAGAACTCGTTTCTGGCACCTTCCCCGGTGGAGCTGTGCATGGGGTGTGTTTGGAACATTTTGTTACCAGCCGAGTAAAAAATTCAGCCGTTCCTCATCTCAGCCCAGAAAGCAGGTAGAACAAGTTTTGTGGTGCCTTTCAGCTGCCTACCGGGGTAGTGTAAAAACTACCAACAGAACTCGTTTCTGGCACCTTCCCGGGAGGAGTTGTGCATGGGGTGTGTTTGGAACGTTTTGTCACCAGCCGAGTCCAAAATTCAGCGATTCTCCATCTCAGCCCAGAAAGCAGGTAGAACAAGTTTTGTGGTGCCTTTCTCTTGCCTACCGGGGTAGTGTAAAAACTACCAACAGAACTCGTTTCTGGCACCTTCCCCGGTGGAGTTGTGCATAGGGTGTGTTTGGAACATTTTGTCAGCAGCCGAGTCCAAAATTCAGCCGTTCCTCATCTCAGCCCAGAAAGCAGGTAGAACAAGTTTTGTGGTGCCTTTCAGCTGCCTACCGGGTAGTGTAAAAACTACCAACAGAACTCGTTTCTGGCACCTTCCCCGGTGGAGTTGTGCATGGGGTGTGTTTGGAACATTTTGTCTGCAGCCGAGTCCAAAATTCAGCGATTCCCCATCTCAGCCCAGAAAGCAGGTAGAACAAGTTTTGTGGTGCCTTTCAGCTGCCTACCGGGGTAGTGTAAAAACTACCAACAGAACTCGTTTCTGGCACCTTCCCCGGTGGAGTTGTGCATGGGGTGTGTTTGGAACATTTTGTCACCAGCCGAGTCCAAAATTCAGCCGTTCCCCATCTCAGCCCAGAAAGCAGGTAGAACAAGTTTTGTGGTGCCTTTCAGCTGCCTACCGGGGTACTGTAAAAACTACCAACAGAACTCGTTTCTGGCACCTTCCCCGGTGGAGTTGTGCATGGGGTGTGTTTGGAACATTTTGTCTGCAGCCGAGTCCAAAATTCAGCTGATCCCCATCTCAGCCCAGAAAGCAGGTAGAAAAACTTTTGTGGTGCCTTTCAGCTGCCTACCGGGGTACTGTAAAAACTACCAACAGAACTCGTTTCTGGCACCTTCCCCGGTGGAGTTGTGCATGGGGTGTGTTTGGAACATTTTGTCACCAGCCGAGTCCAAAATTCAGCTGTTCCCCATCTCAGCCCAGAAAGCAGGTAGAACAAGTTTTGTGGTGCCTTTCTCTTGCCTACCGGGGTAGTGTAAAAACTACCAACAGAACTCGTTTCTGACACCTTTGCCAGTGGAGGTGTGCATGGGGTGTGTTTGGAACATTTTGTCAGCAGCCGAGTCCAAAATTCAGCGATTCCCCATCTCAGCCCAGAAAGCAGGTAGAACAAGTTTTGTGGTGCCTTTCAGCTGCCTTCCGGGGTAGTGTAAAAACTACCAACAGAACTCGTTTCTGGCACCTTCTCCGGTGGAGTTGTGCATGGGGTGTGTTTGGAACATTTTGTCAGCAGCCGAGTCCAAAATTCAGCTGATCCCCATCTCAGCCCAGAAAGCAGGTAGAACAAGTTTTGTGGTGCCTTTCAGCTGCCTACCGGGGTACTGTAAAAACTACCAACAGAACTCGTTTCTGGCACCTTCCTCGGTGGAGTTGTGCATGGGGTGTGTTTGGAACATTTTGTCACCAGCCGAGTCCAAAATTCAGCCGTTCCCCATCTCAGCCCAGAAAGCAGGTAGAACAAGTTTTGTGGTGCCTTTCAGCTGCCTACCGGGGTACTGTAAAAACTACCAACAGAACTCGTTTCTGGCACCTTCCCCGGTGGAGTTGTGCATGGGGTGTGTTTGGAACATTTTGTCAGCAGCCGAGTCCAAAATTCAGCTGATCCCCATCTAAGCCCAGAAAGCAGGTAGAAAAACTTTTATGGTGCCTTTCAGCTGCCTACCGGGGTAGTGTAAAAACTACCAACAGAACTCGTTTCTGGCACCTTCCCCGGTGGAGTTGTGCATGGGATGTGTTTGGAACATTTTGTCACCAGCCGAGTCCAAAATTCAGCGATTCTCCATCTCAGCCCAGAAAGCAGGTAGAACAAGTTTTGTGGTGCCTTTCTCTTGCCTACCGGGGTACTGTAAAAACTACCAACAGAACTCGTTTCTGGCACCTTCCCCGGTGGAGTTGTGCATGGGATGTGTTTGGAACATTTTGTCACCAGCCGAGTCCAAAATTCAGCGATTCCCCATCTCAGCCCAGAAAGCAGGTAGAACAAGTTTTGTGGTGCCTTTCAGCTGCCTACCGGGGTAGTGTAAAAACTACCAACAGAACTCGTTTCTGGCACCTTCCCCGGTGGAGTTGTGCATGGGGTGTGTTTGGAACATTTTGTCACCAGCCGAGTCCAAAATTCAGCCGTTCCCCATCTCAGCCCAGAAAGCAGGTAGAACAAGTTTTGTGGTGCCTTTCAGCTGCCTACCGGGGTACTGTAAAAACTACCAACAGAACTCGTTTCTGGCACCTTCCCCGGTGGAGTTGTGCATGGGGTGTGTTTGGAACATTTTGTCTGCAGCCGAGTCCAAAATTCAGCTGATCCCCATCTCAGCCCAGAAAGCAGGTAGAAAAACTTTTGTGGTGCCTTTCAGCTGCCTACCGGGGTACTGTAAAAACTACCAACAGAACTCGTTTCTGGCACCTTCCCCGGTGGAGTTGTGCATGGGGTGTGTTTGGAACATTTTGTCACCAGCCGAGTCCAAAATTCAGCTGTTCCCCATCTCAGCCCAGAAAGCAGGTAGAACAAGTTTTGTGGTGCCTTTCTCTTGCCTACCGGGGTAGTGTAAAAACTACCAACAGAACTCGTTTCTGACACCTTTGCCAGTGGAGGTGTGCATGGGGTGTGTTTGGAACATTTTGTCAGCAGCCGAGTCCAAAATTCAGCGATTCCCCATCTCAGCCCAGAAAGCAGGTAGAACAAGTTTTGTGGTGCCTTTCAGCTGCCTTCCGGGGTAGTGTAAAAACTACCAACAGAACTCGTTTCTGGCACCTTCTCCGGTGGAGTTGTGCATGGGGTGTGTTTGGAACATTTTGTCAGCAGCCGAGTCCAAAATTCAGCTGATCCCCATCTCAGCCCAGAAAGCAGGTAGAACAAGTTTTGTGGTGCCTTTCAGCTGCCTACCGGGGTACTGTAAAAACTACCAACAGAACTCGTTTCTGGCACCTTCCTCGGTGGAGTTGTGCATGGGGTGTGTTTGGAACATTTTGTCACCAGCCGAGTCCAAAATTCAGCCGTTCCCCATCTCAGCCCAGAAAGCAGGTAGAACAAGTTTTGTGGTGCCTTTCAGCTGCCTACCGGGGTACTGTAAAAACTACCAACAGAACTCGTTTCTGGCACCTTCCCCGGTGGAGTTGTGCATGGGGTGTGTTTGGAACATTTTGTCAGCAGCCGAGTCCAAAATTCAGCTGATCCCCATCTAAGCCCAGAAAGCAGGTAGAAAAACTTTTATGGTGCCTTTCAGCTGCCTACCGGGGTAGTGTAAAAACTACCAACAGAACTCGTTTCTGGCACCTTCCCCGGTGGAGTTGTGCATGGGATGTGTTTGGAACATTTTGTCACCAGCCGAGTCCAAAATTCAGCGATTCTCCATCTCAGCCCAGAAAGCAGGTAGAACAAGTTTTGTGGTGCCTTTCTCTTGCCTACCGGGGTACTGTAAAAACTACCAACAGAACTCGTTTCTGGCACCTTTGCCAGTGGAGGTGTGCATGGGGTGTGTTTAGAACATTTTGTTACCAGCCGAGTAAAAAATTCAGCCGTTCCCCATCTCAGCCCAGAAAGCAGGTAGAACAAGTTTTGTGGTGCCTTTCAGCTGCCTACCGGGGTAGTGTAAAAACTACCAACAGAACTCGTTTCTGGCACCTTCCCCGGAGGAGTTGTGCATGGGGTGTGTTTGGAACATTTTGTCAGCAGCCGAGTCCAAAATTCAGCTGATCCCCATCTCAGCCCAGAAAGCAGGTAGAACAAGTTTTGTGGTGCCTTTCAGCTGCCTACCGGGGTACTGTAAAAACTACCAACAGAACTCGTTTCTGGCACCTTCCCCGGTGGAGTTGTGCATGGGGTGTGTTTGGAACATTTTGTCAGCAGCCGAGTCCAAAATTCAGCGATTCCCCATCTCAGCCCAGAAAGCAGGTAGAACAAGTTTTGTGGTGCCTTTCAGCTGCCTACCGGGGTAGTGTAAAATCTACCAACAGAACTCGTTTCTGGCACCTTTGCCAGTGGAGGTGTGCATGGGGTGTGTTTGGAACATTTTGTCAGCAGCCGAGTCCAAAATTCAGCCGTTCCCCATCTCAGCCCAGAAAGCAGGTAGAACAAGTTTTGTGGTGCCTTTCAGCTGCCTACCGGGGTAGTGTAAAAACTACCAACAGAACTCGTTTCTGGCACCTTCGCCGGTGGAGCTGTGCATGGGGTGTGTTTGGAACATTTTGTTACCAGCCGAGTCCAAAATTCAGCCGTTCCCCATCTCAGCCCAGAAAGCAGGTAGAACAAGTTTTGTGGTGCCTTTCAGCTGCCTACCGGGGTAGTGTAAAAACTACCAACAGAACTCATTTCTGGCACCTTCCCCGGTGGAGTTGTGCATGGGGTGTGTTTGGAACATTTTGTCAGCAGCCGAGTCCAAAATTCAGCGATTCCCCATCTCAGCCCAGAAAGCAGGTAGAACAAGTTTTGTGGTGCCTTTCAGCTGCCTACCGGGGTAGTGTAAAAACTACCAACAGAACTCGTTTCTGGCACCTTCCCCGGTGGAGTTGTGCATGGGGTGTGTTTGGAACATTTTGTCAGCAGCCGAGTCCAAAATTCAGCGATTCCTCATCTAAGCCCAGAAAGCAGGTAGAACAAGTTTTGTGGTGCCTTTCAGCTGCCTACCGGGGTAGTGTGAAAACTACCAACAGAACTCGTTTCTGGCACCTTCCTCGGTGGAGTTGTGCATGGGGTGTGTTTGGAACATTTTGTCACCAGCCGAGTCCAAAATTCAGCCGTTCCCCATCTCAGCCCAGAAAGCAGGTAGAACAAGTTTTGTGGTGCCTTTCAGCTGCCTACCGGGGTACTGTAAAAACTACCAACAGAACTCGTTTCTGGCACCTTCCCCGGAGGAGTTGTGCATGGGGTGTGTTTGGAACATTTTGTCAGCAGCCGAGTCCAAAATTCAGCGATTCCCCATCTCAGCCCAGAAAGCAGGTAGAACAAGTTTTGTGGTGCCTTTCAGCTGCCTACCGGGGTAGTGTAAAAACTACCAACAGAACTCGTTTCTGGCACCTTTGCCAGTGGAGGTGTGCATCGGGTGTGTTTGGAACATTTTGTCAGCAGCCAAGTCCAAAATTCAGCGATTCCCCATCTCAGCCCAGAAAGCAGGTAGAACAAGTTTTGTGGTGCCTTTCAGCTGCCTACCGGGGTACTGTAAAAACTACCAACAGAACTCGTTTCTGGCACCTTCCTCGGTGGAGTTGTGCATGGGGTGTGTTTGGAACATTTTGTTACCAGCCGAGTCCAAAATTCAGCCGTTCCCCATCTCAGCCCAGAAAGCAGGTAGAACAAGTTTTGTGGTGCCTTTCAGCTGCCTACCGGGGTAGTGTAAAAATTACCAAAAGAACTCATTTCTGGCACCTTCCCCGGTGGAGTTGTGCATGGGGTGTGTTTGGAACATTTTGTCAGCAGCCGAGTCCAAAATTCAGCGATTCCCCATCTCAGCCCAGAAAGCAGGTAGAACAAGTTTTGTGGTGCCTTTCAGCTGCCTACCGGGGTAGTGTAAAAACTACCAACAGAACTCGTTTCTGGCACCTTCCCCGGTGGAGGTGTGCATGGGGTGTGTTTGGAACATTTTGTCAGCAGCCGAGTCCAAAATTCAGCCGTTCCCCATCTCAGCCCAGAAAGCAGGTAGAACAAGTTTTGTGGTGCCTTTCAGCTGCCTACCGGGGTAGTGTAAAAACTACCAACAGAACTCGTTTCTGGCACCTTCCCCGGTGGAGTTGTGCATGGGGTGTGTTTGGAACATTTTGTCACCAGCCGAGTCCAAAATTCAGCGATTCCCCATCTCAGCCCAGAAAGCAGGTAGAACAAGTTTTCTGGTGCCTTTCAGCTGCCTACCGGGGTAGTGTAAAAATTACCAAAAGAACTCATTTCTGGCACCTTTGCCGGTGGAGTTGTGCATGGGGTGTGTTTGGAACATTTTGTCACCAGCCGAGTCCAAAATTCAGCGATTCTCCATCTCAGCCCAGAAAGCAGGTAGAACAAGTTTTGTGGTGCCTTTCAGCTGCCTACCGGGGTACTGTAAAAACTACCAACAGAACTCGTTTCTGGCACCTTCCCCGGAGGAGTTGTGCATGGGGTGTGTTTGGAACATTTTGTCAGCAGCCGAGTCCAAAATTCAGCGATTCCCCATCTCAGCCCAGAAAGCAGGTAGAACAAGTTTTGTGGTGCCTTTCAGCTGCCTACCGGGGTAGTGTAAAAACTACCAACAGAACTCGTTTCTGGCACCTTTGCCAGTGGAGGTGTGCATCGGGTGTGTTTGGAACATTTTGTCAGCAGCCAAGTCCAAAATTCAGCGATTCCCCATCTCAGCCCAGAAAGCAGGTAGAACAAGTTTTGTGGTGCCTTTCAGCTGCCTACCGGGGTACTGTAAAAACTACCAACAGAACTCGTTTCTGGCACCTTCCTCGGTGGAGTTGTGCATGGGGTGTGTTTGGAACATTTTGTTACCAGCCGAGTCCAAAATTCAGCCGTTCCCCATCTCAGCCCAGAAAGCAGGTAGAACAAGTTTTGTGGTGCCTTTCAGCTGCCTACCGGGGTAGTGTAAAAATTACCAAAAGAATTCATTTCTGGCACCTTCCCCGGTGGAGTTGTGCATGGGGTGTGTTTGGAACATTTTGTCAGCAGCCGAGTCCAAAATTCAGCGATTCCCCATCTCAGCCCAGAAAGCAGGTAGAACAAGTTTTGTGGTGCCTTTCAGCTGCCTACCGGGGTAGTGTAAAAACTACCAACAGAACTCGTTTCTGGCACCTTCCCCGGTGGAGGTGTGCATGGGGTGTGTTTGGAACATTTTGTCAGCAGCCGAGTCCAAAATTCAGCCGTTCCCCATCTCAGCCCAGAAAGCAGGTAGAACAAGTTTTGTGGTGCCTTTCAGCTGCCTACCGGGGTAGTGTAAAAACTACCAACAGAACTCGTTTCTGGCACCTTCCCCGGTGGAGTTGTGCATGGGGTGTGTTTGGAACATTTTGTCTGCAGCCGAGTCCAAAATTCAGCGATTCCCCATCTCAGCCCAGAAAGCAGGTAGAACAAGTTTTCTGGTGCCTTTCAGCTGCCTACCGGGGTAGTGTAAAAATTACCAAAAGAACTCATTTCTGGCACCTTCCCCGGTGGAGTTGTGCATGGGGTGTGTTTGGAACATTTTGTCAGCAGCCGAGTCCAAAATTCAGCGATTCTCCATCTCAGCCCAGAAAGCAGGTAGAACAAGTTTTGTGGTGCCTTTCAGCTGCCTACCGGGGTACTGTAAAAACTACCAACAGAAATCGTTTCTTGCACCTTCTCCGGTGGAGTTGTGCATGGGGTGTGTTTGGAACATTTTGTCAGCAGCCGAGTCCAAAATTCAGCTGATCCCCATCTCAGCCCAGAAAGCAGGTAGAACAAGTTTTGTGGTGCCTTTCAGCTGCCTACCGGGGTAGTGTGAAAACTACCAACAGAACTCGTTTCTGGCACCTTCCTCGGTGGAGTTGTGCATGGGGTGTGTTTGGAACATTTTGTTACCAGCCGAGTCCAAAATTCAGCCGTTCCTCATCTCAGCCCAGAAAGCAGGTAGAACAAGTTTTGTGGTGCCTTTCAGCTGCCTACCGGGGTAGTGTAAAAATAACAACAGAACTCGTTTCTTGCACCTTCTCCGGTGGAGTTGTGCATGGGGTGTGTTTGGAACATTTTGTCAGCAGCCGAGTCCAAAATTCAGCTGATCCCCATCTCAGCCCAGAAAGCAGGTAGAACAAGTTTTGTGGTGCCTTTCAGCTGCCTACCGGGGTAGTGTGAAAACTACCAACAGAACTCGTTTCTGGCACCTTCCTCGGTGGAGTTGTGCATGGGGTGTGTTTGGAACATTTTGTTACCAGCCGAGTCCAAAATTCAGCCGTTCCTCATCTCAGCCCAGAAAGCAGGTAGAACAAGTTTTGTGGTGCCTTTCAGCTGCCTACCGGGGTAGTGTAAAAATAACAACAGAACTCGTTTCTGGCACCTTCCCCGGTGGAGTTGTGCATGGGGTGTGTTTGGAACATTTTGTCACCAGCCGAGTCCAAAATTCAGCGATTCCCCATCTCAGCCCAGAAAGCAGGTAGAACAAGTTTTGTGGTGCCTTTCAGCTGCCTACCGGGGTACTGTAAAAACTACCAACAGAACTCGTTTCTGGCACCTTCCCCGGTGGAGTTGTGCATGGGGTGTGTTTGGAACATTTTGTTACCAGCCGAGTCCAAAATTCAGCCGTTCCTCATCTCAGCCCAGAAAGCAGGTAGAACAAGTTTTGTGGTGCCTTTCAGCTGCCTACCGGGGTACTGTAAAAACTACCAACAGAACTCGTTTCTGGCACCTTCCCCGGTGGAGCTGTGCATGGGGTGTGTTTGGAACATTTTGTTACCAGCCGAGTAAAAAATTCAGCCGTTCCTCATCTCAGCCCAGAAAGCAGGTAGAACAAGTTTTGTGGTGCCTTTCAGCTGCCTACCGGGGTAGTGTAAAAACTACCAACAGAACTCGTTTCTGGCACCTTCCCGGGAGGAGTTGTGCATGGGGTGTGTTTGGAACATTTTGTCAGCAGCCGAGTCCAAAATTCAGCGATTCTCCATCTCAGCCCAGAAAGCAGGTAGAACAAGTTTTGTGGTGCCTTTCTCTTGCATACCGGGGTAGTGTAAAAACTACCAACAGAACTCGTTTCTGGCACCTTCCCCGGTGGAGTTGTGCATAGGGTGTGTTTGGAACATTTTGTCAGCAGCCGAGTCCAAAATTCAGCCGTTCCTCATCTCAGCCCAGAAAGCAGGTAGAACAAGTTTTGTGGTGCCTTTCAGCTGCCTACCGGGGTAGTGTAAAAACTACCAACAGAACTCGTTTCTGGCACCTTCCCCGGTGGAGTTGTGCATGGGGTGTGTTTGGAACATTTTGTCTGCAGCCGAGTCCAAAATTCAGCGATTCCCCATCTCAGCCCAGAAAGCAGGTAGAACAAGTTTTGTGGTGCCTTTCAGCTGCCTACCGGGGTAGTGTAAAAACTACCAACAGAACTCGTTTCTGGCACCTTCCCCGGTGGAGTTGTGCATGGGGTGTGTTTGGAACATTTTGTCACCAGCCGAGTCCAAAATTCAGCCGTTCCCCATCTCAGCCCAGAAAGCAGGTAGAACAAGTTTTGTGGTGCCTTTCAGCTGCCTACCGGGGTACTGTAAAAACTACCAACAGAACTCGTTTCTGGCACCTTCTCCGGTGGAGTTGTGCATGGGGTGTGTTTGGAACATTTTGTCTGCAGCCGAGTCCAAAATTCAGCTGATCCCCATCTCAGCCCAGAAAGCAGGTAGAAAAACTTTTGTGGTGCCTTTCAGCTGCCTACCGGGGTACTGTAAAAACTACCAACAGAACTCGTTTCTGGCACCTTCCCCGGTGGAGTTGTGCATGGGGTGTGTTTGGAACATTTTGTCACCAGCCGAGTCCAAAATTCAGCTGTTCCCCATCTCAGCCCAGAAAGCAGGTAGAACAAGTTTTGTGGTGCCTTTCTCTTGCCTACCGGGGTAGTGTAAAAACTACCAACAGAACTCGTTTCTGACACCTTTGCCAGTGGAGGTGTGCATGGGGTGTGTTTGGAACATTTTGTCACCAGCCGAGTCCAAAATTCAGCGATTCCCCATCTCAGCCCAGAAAGCAGGTACAACAAGTTTTGTGGTGCCTTTCAGCTGCCTTCCGGGGTAGTGTAAAAACTACCAACAGAACTCGTTTCTGGCACCTTCTCCGGTGGAGTTGTGCATGGGGTGTGTTTGGAACATTTTGTCACCAGCCGAGTCCAAAATTCAGCTGATCCCCATCTCAGCCCAGAAAGCAGGTAGAACAAGTTTTGTGGTGCCTTTCAGCTGCCTACCGGGGTAGTGTAAAAACTACCAACAGAACTCGTTTCTGGCACCTTCTCCGGTGGAGTTGTGCATGGGGTGTGTTTGGAACATTTTGTCACCAGCCGAGTCCAAAATTCAGCCGTTCCCCATCTCAGCCCAGAAAGCAGGTAGAACAAGTTTTGTGGTGCCTTTCAGCTGCCTACCGGGGTACTGTAAAAACTACCAACAGAACTCGTTTCTGGCACCTTCCCCGGTGGAGTTGTGCATGGGGTGTGTTTGGAACATTTTGTCAGCAGCCGAGTCCAAAATTCAGCCGTTCCTCATCTCAGCCCAGAAAGCAGGTAGAACAAGTTTTGTGGTGCCTTTCTCTTGCCTACCGGGGTAGTGTATAAACTACCAACAGAACTCGTTTCTGGCACCTTCCCCGGTGGAGTTGTGCATGGGATGTGTTTGGAACATTTTGTTACCAGCCGAGTCCAAAATTCAGCGATTCTCCATCTCAGCCCAGAAAGCAGGTAGAACAAGTTTTGTGGTGCCTTTCTCTTGCCTACCGGGGTACTGTAAAAACTACCAACAGAACTCGTTTCTGGCACCTTTGCCAGTGGAGGTGTGCATGGGGTGTGTTTAGAACATTTTGTTACCAGCCGAGTAAAAAATTCAGCCGTTCCCCATCTCAGCCCAGAAAGCAGGTAGAACAAGTTTTGTGGTGCCTTTCAGCTGCCTACCGGGGTAGTGTAAAAACTACCAACAGAACTCGTTTCTGGCACCTTCCCCGGAGGAGTTGTGCATGGGGTGTGTTTGGAACATTTTGTCAGCAGCCGAGTCCAAAATTCAGCTGATCCCCATCTCAGCCCAGAAAGCAGGTAGAACAAGTTTTGTGGTGCCTTTCAGCTGCCTACCGGGGTACTGTAAAAACTACCAACAGAACTCGTTTCTGGCACCTTCCCCGGTGGAGTTGTGCATGGGGTGTGTTTGGAACATTTTGTCAGCAGCCGAGTCCAAAATTCAGCGATTCCCCATCTCAGCCCAGAAAGCAGGTAGAACAAGTTTTGTGGTGCCTTTCAGCTGCCTACCGGGGTAGTGTAAAAACTACCAACAGAACTCGTTTCTGGCACCTTTGCCAGTGGAGGTGTGCATGGGGTGTGTTTGGAACATTTTGTCAGCAGCCGAGTCCAAAATTCAGCCGTTCCCCATCTCAGCCCAGAAAGCAGGTAGAACAAGTTTTGTGGTGCCTTTCAGCTGCCTACCGGGGTAGTGTAAAAACTACCAACAGAACTCGTTTCTGGCACCTTCGCCGGTGGAGCTGTGCATGGGGTGTGTTTGGAACATTTTGTTACCAGCCGAGTCCAAAATTCAGCCGTTCCCCATCTCAGCCCAGAAAGCAGGTAGAACAAGTTTTGTGGTGCCTTTCAGCTGCCTACCGGGGTAGTGTAAAAACTACCAACAGAACTCATTTCTGGCACCTTCCCCGGTGGAGTTGTGCATGGGGTGTGTTTGGAACATTTTGTCACCAGCCGAGTCCAAAATTCAGCGATTCCCCATCTCAGCCCAGAAAGCAGGTAGAACAAGTTTTGTGGTGCCTTTCAGCTGCCTACCGGGGTAGTGTAAAAATAACAACAGAACTCGTTTCTGGCACCTTCCCCGGTGGAGTTGTGCATGGGGTGTGTTTGGAACATTTTGTCAGCAGCCGAGTCCAAAATTCAGCGATTCCTCATCTAAGCCCAGAAAGCAGGTAGAAACAAGTTTTGTGGTGCCTTTCAGCTGCCTACCGGGGTAGTGTGAAAACTACCAACAGAACTCGTTTCTGGCACCTTCCTCGGTGGAGTTGTGCATGGGGTGTGTTTGGAACATTTTGTCACCAGCCGAGTCCAAAATTCAGCCGTTCCCCATCTCAGCCCAGAAAGCAGGTAGAACAAGTTTTGTGGTGCCTTTCAGCTGCCTACCGGGGTACTGTAAAAACTACCAACAGAACTCGTTTCTGGCACCTTCCCCGGAGGAGTTGTGCATGGGGTGTGTTTGGAACATTTTGTCAGCAGCCGAGTCCAAAATTCAGCGATTCCCCATCTCAGCCCAGAAAGCAGGTAGAACAAGTTTTGTGGTGCCTTTCAGCTGCCTACCGGGGTAGTGTAAAAACTACCAACAGAACTCGTTTCTGGCACCTTTGCCAGTGGAGGTGTGCATCGGGTGTGTTTGGAACATTTTGTCAGCAGCCAAGTCCAAAATTCAGCGATTCCCCATCTCAGCCCAGAAAGCAGGTAGAACAAGTTTTGTGGTGCCTTTCAGCTGCCTACCGGGGTACTGTAAAAACTACCAACAGAACTCGTTTCTGGCACCTTCCTCGGTGGAGTTGTGCATGGGGTGTGTTTGGAACATTTTGTTACCAGCCGAGTCCAAAATTCAGCCGTTCCCCATCTCAGCCCAGAAAGCAGGTAGAACAAGTTTTGTGGTGCCTTTCAGCTGCCTACCGGGGTAGTGTAAAAATTACCAAAAGAACTCATTTCTGGCACCTTCCCCGGTGGAGTTGTGCATGGGGTGTGTTTGGAATATTTTGTCAGCAGCCGAGTCCAAAATTCAGCGATTCCCCATCTCAGCCCAGAAAGCAGGTAGAACAAGTTTTGTGGTGCCTTTCAGCTGCCTACCGGGGTAGTGTAAAAACTACCAACAGAACTCGTTTCTGGCACCTTCCCCGGTGGAGGTGTGCATGGGGTGTGTTTGGAACATTTTGTCAGCAGCCGAGTCCAAAATTCAGCCGTTCCCCATCTCAGCCCAGAAAGCAGGTAGAACAAGTTTTGTGGTGCCTTTCAGCTGCCTACCGGGGTAGTGTAAAAACTACCAACAGAACTCGTTTCTGGCACCTTCCCCGGTGGAGTTGTGCATGGGGTGTGTTTGGAACATTTTGTCACCAGCCGAGTCCAAAATTCAGCGATTCCCCATCTCAGCCCAGAAAGCAGGTAGAACAAGTTTTCTGGTGCCTTTCAGCTGCCTACCGGGGTAGTGTAAAAATTACCAAAAGAACTCATTTCTGGCACCTTCCCCGGTGGAGTTGTGCATGGGGTGTGTTTGGAACATTTTGTCAGCAGCCGAGTCCAAAATTCAGCGATTCCCCATCTCAGCCCAGAAAGCAGGTAGAACAAGTTTTGTGGTGCCTTTCAGCTGCCTACCGGGGTAGTGTAAAAACTACCAACAGAACTCGTTTCTGGCACCTTCCCCGGTGGAGTTGTGCATGGGGTGTGTTTGGAACATTTTGTCAGCAGCCGAGTCCAAAATACAGCGATTCTCCATCTCAGCCCAGAAAGCAGGTAGAACAAGTTTTGTGGTGCCTTTCTCTTGCCTACCGGGGTAGTGTAAAAACTACCAACAGAACTCGTTTCTGGCACCTTCCCCGGTGGAGTTGTGCATGGGGTGTGTTTGGAACATTTTGTTACCAGCCGAGTCCAAAATTCAGCCGTTCCTCATCTCAGCCCAGAAAGCAGGTAGAACAAGTTTTGTGGTGCCTTTCAGCTGCCTACCGGGGTAGTGTAAAAACTACCAACAGAACTCGTTTCTGGCACCTTCCCCGGTGGAGGTGTGCATGGGGTGTGTTTGGAACATTTTGTTACCAGCCGAGTCCAAAATTCAGCCGTTCCCCATCTCAGCCCAGAAAGCAGGTAGAACAAGTTTTGTGGTGCCTTTCAGCTGCCTACCGGGGTACTGTAAAAACTACCAACAGAAATCGTTTCTGGCACCTTCCCCGGTGGAGCTGTGCATGGGGTGTGTTTGGAACATTTTGTCAGCAGCCGAGTCCAAAATTCAGCTGATCCCCATCTCAGCCCAGAAAGCAGGTAGAACAAGTTTTGTGGTGCCTTTCTCTTGCCTACCGGGGTAGTGTAAAAACTACCAACAGAACTCGTTTCTGGCACCTTCCCCGGTGGAGTTGTGCATGGGGTGTGTTTGGAACATTTTGTCACCAGCCGAGTCCAAAATTCAGCGATTCCCCATCTCAGCCCAGAAAGCAGGTAGAACAAGTTTTGTGGTGCCTTTCTCTTGCCTACCGGGGTAGTGTAAAAACTACCAACAGAAGTCGTTTCTGGCACCTTCCCCGGTGGAGTTGTGCATGGGGTGTGTTTGGAACATTTTGTTACCAGCCGAGTCCAAAATTCAGCCGTTCCTCATCTCAGCCCAGAAAGCAGGTAGAACAAGTTTTGTGGTGCCTTTCAGCTGCCTACCGGGGTAGTGTAAAAACTACCAACAGAACTCGTTTCTGGCACCTTCCCCGGTGGAGCTGTGCATGGGGTGTGTTTGGAACATTTTGTCACCAGCCGAGTCCAAAATTCAGCGATTCCCCATCTCAGCCCAGAAAGCAGGTAGAACAAGTTTTGTGGTGCCTTTCAGCTGCCTACCGGGGTAGTGTGAAAACTACCAACAGAACTCGTTTCTGGCACCTTCCCCGGTAGAGTTGTGCATGGGATGTGTTTGGAACATTTTGTCACCAGCCGAGTCCAAAATTCAGCGGTTCTCCATCTCAGCCCAGAAAGCAGGTAGAACAAGTTTTGTGGTGCCTTTCTCTTGCCTACAGGGGTACTGTAAAAACTACCAACAGAACTCGTTTCTGGCACCTTTGCCAGTGGAGGTGTGCATGGGGTGTGTTTGGAACATTTTGTCAGCAGCCGAGTCCAAAATTCAGCCGTTCCCCATCTCAGCCCAGAAAGCAGGTAGAACAAGTTTTGTGGTGCCTTTCAGCTGCCTACCGGGGTAGTGTAAAAACTACCAACAGAACTCGTTTCTGGCACCTTCCCCGGAGGAGTTGTGCATGGGGTGTGTTTGCAACATTTTGTCAGCAGCCGAGTCCAAAATTCAGCTGATCCCCATCTCAGCCCAGAAAGCAGGTAGAACAAGTTTTGTGGTGCCTTTCAGCTGCCTACCGGGGTACTGTAAAAACTACCAACAGAACTCGTTTCTGGCACCTTCCCCGGTGGAGTTGTGCATGGGGTGTGTTTGGAACATTTTGTCAGCAGCCGAGTCCAAAATTCAGCGATTCCCCATCTCAGCCCAGAAAGCAGGTAGAACAAGTTTTGTGGTGCCTTTCTCTTGCCTACCGGGGTAGTGTAAAAACTACCAACAGAACTCGTTTCTGGCACCTTTGCCAGTGGAGGTGTGCATGGGGTGTGTTTGGAACATTTTGTCAGCAGCCGAGTCCAAAATTCAGCGATTCCCCATCTCAGCCCAGAAAGCAGGTACAACAAGTTTTCTGGTGCCTTTCAGCTGCCTACCGGGGTAGTGTAAAAACTACCAAGAGAACTCGTTTCTGGCACCTTCCCCGGTGGAGTTGTGCATGGGGTGTGTTTGGAACATTTTGTCAGCAGCCGAGTCCAAAATTCAGCGATTCCTCATCTAAGCCCAGAAAGCAGGTAGAACAAGTTTTGTGGTGCCTTTCAGCTGCCTACCGGGGTAGTGTGAAAACTACCAACAGAACTCGTTTCTGGCACCTTCCTCGGTGGAGTTGTGCATGGGGTGTGTTTGGAACATTTTGTCTGCAGCCGAGTCCAAAATTCAGCTGATCCCCATCTCAGCCCAGAAAGCAGGTAGAAAAACTTTTGTGGTGCCTTTCAGCTGCCTACTGCGGTACTGTAAAAACTACCAACAGAACTCGTTTCTGGCACCTTCCCCGGTGGAGTTGTGCATGGGGTGTGTTTGGAACATTTTGTCACCAGCCGAGTCCAAAATTCAGCCGTTCCTCATCTCAGCCCAGAAAGCAGGTAGAACAAGTTTTGTGGTGCCTTTCAGCTGCCTACCGGGGTAGTGTGAAAACTACCAACA
The DNA here is from genome assembly GCF_023634085.1 of Falco cherrug. Lineage (NCBI taxonomy): Eukaryota > Metazoa > Chordata > Aves > Falconiformes > Falconidae > Falco > Falco cherrug. The sequence continues at coordinate 743,044 of NW_026599499.1, read as the reverse complement.
GAACTCGTTTCTGGCACCTTCCCCGGTGGAGTTGTGCATGGGGTGTGTTTGGAACATTTTGTCACCAGCCGAGTCCAAAATTCAGCCGTTCCCCATCTCAGCCCAGAAAGCAGGTAGAACAAGTTTTGTGGTGCCTTTCAGCTGCCTACCGGGGTACTGTAAAAACTACCAACAGAACTCGTTTCTGGCACCTTCCCCGGTGGAGTTGTGCATGGGGTGTGTTTGGAACATTTTGTCAGCAGCCGAGTCCAAAATTCAGCTGATCCCCATCTAAGCCCAGAAAGCAGGTAGAAAAACTTTTGTGGTGCCTTTCAGCTGCCTACCGGGGTAGTGTAAAAACTACCAACAGAACTCGTTTCTGGCACCTTCCCCGGTGGAGTTGTGCATGGGATGTGTTTGGAACATTTTGTCACCAGCCGAGTCCAAAATTCAGCGATTCTCCATCTCAGCCCAGAAAGCAGGTAGAACAAGTTTTGTGGTGCCTTTCTCTTGCCTACCGGGGTACTGTAAAAACTACCAACAGAACTCGTTTCTGGCACCTTTGCCAGTGGAGGTGTGCATGGGGTGTGTTTAGAACATTTTGTTACCAGCCGACTCCAAAATTCAGCCGTTCCCCATCTCAGCCCAGAAAGCAGGTAGAACAAGTTTTGTGGTGCCTTTCAGCTGCCTACCGGGGTAGTGTAAAAACTACCAACAGAACTCGTTTCTGGCACCTTCCCCGGAGGAGTTGTGCATGGGGTGTGTTTGGAACATTTTGTCAGCAGCCGAGTCCAAAATTCAGCTGATCCCCATCTCAGCCCAGAAAGCAGGTAGAACAAGTTTTGTGGTGCCTTTCAGCTGCCTACCGGGGTACTGTAAAAACTACCAACAGAACTCGTTTCTGGCACCTTCCCCGGTGGAGTTGTGCATGGGGTGTGTTTGGAACATTTTGTCAGCAGCCGAGTCCAAAATTCAGCGATTCCCCATCTCAGCCCAGAAAGCAGGTAGAACAAGTTTTGTGGTGCCTTTCAGCTGCCTACCGGGGTAGTGTAAAAACTACCAACAGAACTCGTTTCTGGCACCTTTGCCAGTGGAGGTGTGCATGGGGTGTGTTTGGAACATTTTGTCAGCAGCCGAGTCCAAAATTCAGCCGTTCCCCATCTCAGCCCAGAAAGCAGGTAGAACAAGTTTTGTGGTGCCTTTCAGCTGCCTACCGGGGTAGTGTAAAAACTACCAACAGAACTCGTTTCTGGCACCTTCGCCGGTGGAGCTGTGCATGGGGTGTGTTTGGAACATTTTGTTACCAGCCGAGTCCAAAATTCAGCCGTTCCCCATCTCAGCCCAGAAAGCAGGTAGAACAAGTTTTGTGGTGCCTTTCAGCTGCCTACCGGGGTAGTGTAAAAACTACCAACAGAACTCATTTCTGGCACCTTCCCCGGTGGAGTTGTGCATGGGGTGTGTTTGGAACATTTTGTCAGCAGCCGAGTCCAAAATTCAGCGATTCCCCATCTCAGCCCAGAAAGCAGGTAGAACAAGTTTTGTGGTGCCTTTCAGCTGCCTACCGGGGTAGTGTAAAAACTACCAACAGAACTCGTTTCTGGCACCTTCCCCGGTGGAGTTGTGCATGGGGTGTGTTTGGAACATTTTGTCAGCAGCCGAGTCCAAAATTCAGCGATTCCTCATCTAAGCCCAGAAAGCACGTACAACAAGTTTTGTGGTGCCTTTCAGCTGCCTACCGGGGTAGTGTGAAAACTACCAACAGAACTCGTTTCTGGCACCTTCCTCGGTGGAGTTGTGCATGGGGTGTGTTTGGAACATTTTGTCACCAGCCGAGTCCAAAATTCAGCCGTTCCCCATCTCAGCCCAGAAAGCAGGTAGAACAAGTTTTGTGGTGCCTTTCAGCTGCCTACCGGGGTACTGTAAAAACTACCAACAGAACTCGTTTCTGGCACCTTCCCCGGTGGAGTTGTGCATGGGGTGTGTTTGGAACATTTTGTCAGCAGCCGAGTCCAAAATTCAGCGATTCCCCATCTCAGCCCAGAAAGCAGGTAGAACAAGTTTTGTGGTGCCTTTCAGCTGCCTACCGGGGTAGTGTAAAAACTACCAACAGAACTCGTTTCTGGCACCTTTGCCAGTGGAGGTGTGCATCGGGTGTGTTTGGAACATTTTGTCAGCAGCCAAGTCCAAAATTCAGCGATTCCCCATCTCAGCCCAGAAAGCAGGTAGAACAAGTTTTGTGGTGCCTTTCAGCTGCCTACCGGGGTACTGTAAAAACTACCAACAGAACTCGTTTCTGGCACCTTCCTCGGTGGAGTTGTGCATGGGGTGTGTTTGGAACATTTTGTTACCCAGCCGAGTCCAAAATTCAGCCGTTCCCCATCTCAGCCCAGAAAGCAGGTAGAACAAGTTTTGTGGTGCCTTTCAGCTGCCTACCGGGGTAGTGTAAAAATTACCAAAAGAACTCATTTCTGGCACCTTCCCCGGTGGAGTTGTGCATGGGGTGTGTTTGGAACATTTTGTCAGCAGCCGAGTCCAAAATTCAGCGATTCCCCATCTCAGCCCAGAAAGCAGGTAGAACAAGTTTTGTGGTGCCTTTCAGCTGCCTACCGGGGTAGTGTAAAAACTACCAACAGAACTCGTTTCTGGCACCTTCCCCGGTGGAGGTGTGCATGGGGTGTGTTTGGAACATTTTGTCAGCAGCCGAGTCCAAAATTCAGCCGTTCCCCATCTCAGCCCAGAAAGCAGGTAGAACAAGTTTTGTGGTGCCTTTCAGCTGCCTACCGGGGTAGTGTAAAAACTACCAACAGAACTCGTTTCTGGCACCTTCCCCGGTGGAGTTGTGCATGGGGTGTGTTTGGAACATTTTGTCAGCAGCCGAGTCCAAAATTCAGCGATTCCCCATCTCAGCCCAGAAAGCAGGTAGAACAAGTTTTCTGGTGCCTTTCAGCTGCCTACCGGGGTAGTGTAAAAATTACCAAAAGAACTCATTTCTGGCACCTTCCCCGGTGGAGTTGTGCATGGGGTGTGTTTGGAACATTTTGTCAGCAGCCGAGTCCAAAATTCAGCGATTCCCCATCTCAGCCCAGAAAGCAGGTAGAACAAGTTTTGTGGTGCCTTTCAGCTGCCTACCGGGGTAGTGTAAAAACTACCAACAGAACTCGTTTCTGGCACCTTCCCCGGTGGAGTTGTGCATGGGGTGTGTTTGGAACATTTTGTCAGCAGCCGAGTCCAAAATACAGCGATTCTCCATCTCAGCCCAGAAAGCAGGTAGAACAAGTTTTGTGGTGCCTTTCTCTTGCCTACCGGGGTAGTGTAAAAACTACCAACAGAACTCGTTTCTGGCACCTTCCCCGGTGGAGTTGTGCATGGGGTGTTTTTGGAACATTTTGTTACCAGCCGAGTCCAAAATTCAGCCGTTCCTCATCTCAGCCCAGAAAGCAGGTAGAACAAGTTTTGTGGTGCCTTTCAGCTGCCTACCGGGGTAGTGTAAAAACTACCAACAGAACTCGTTTCTGGCACCTTCCCCGGTGGAGGTGTGCATGGGGTGTGTTTGGAACATTTTGTTACCAGCCGAGTCCAAAATTCAGCCGTTCCCCATCTCAGCCCAGAAAGCAGGTAGAACAAGTTTTGTGGTGCCTTTCAGCTGCCTACCGGGGTACTGTAAAAACTACCAACAGAAATCGTTTCTGGCACCTTCCCCGGTGGAGCTGTGCATGGGGTGTGTTTGGAACATTTTGTCAGCAGCCGAGTCCAAAATTCAGCTGATCCCCATCTCAGCCCAGAAAGCAGGTAGAACAAGTTTTGTGGTGCCTTTCTCTTGCCTACCGGGGTAGTGTAAAAACTACCAACAGAACTCGTTTCTGGCACCTTCCCCGGTGGAGTTGTGCATGGGGTGTGTTTGGAACATTTTGTCACCAGCCGAGTCCAAAATTCAGCGATTCCCCATCTCAGCCCAGAAAGCAGGTAGAACAAGTTTTGTGGTGCCTTTCTCTTGCCTACCGGGGTAGTGTAAAAACTACCAACAGAAGTCGTTTCTGGCACCTTCCCCGGTGGAGTTGTGCATGGGGTGTGTTTGGAACATTTTGTCTGCAGCCGAGTCCAAAATTCAGCCGTTCCTCATCTCAGCCCAGAAAGCAGGTAGAACAAGTTTTGTGGTGCCTTTCAGCTGCCTACCGGGGTAGTGTAAAAACTACCAACAGAACTCGTTTCTGGCACCTTCCCCGGTGGAGCTGTGCATGGGGTGTGTTTGGAACATTTTGTCACCAGCCGAGTCCAAAATTCAGCGATTCCCCATCTCAGCCCAGAAAGCAGGTAGAACAAGTTTTGTGGTGCCTTTCAGCTGCCTACCGGGGTAGTGTAAAAACTACCAACAGAACTCGTTTCTGGCACCTTCCCCGGTAGAGTTGTGCATGGGATGTGTTTGGAACATTTTGTCACCAGCCGAGTCCAAAATTCAGCGGTTCTCCATCTCAGCCCAGAAAGCAGGTAGAACAAGTTTTGTGGTGCCTTTCTCTTGCCTACAGGGGTACTGTAAAAACTACCAACAGAACTCGTTTCTGGCACCTTTGCCAGTGGAGGTGTGCATGGGGTGTGTTTGGAACATTTTGTCAGCAGCCGAGTCCAAAATTCAGCCGTTCCCCATCTCAGCCCAGAAAGCAGGTAGAACAAGTTTTGTGGTGCCTTTCAGCTGCCTACCGGGGTAGTGTAAAAACTACCAACAGAACTCGTTTCTGGCACCTTCCCCGGAGGAGTTGTGCATGGGGTGTGTTTGCAACATTTTGTCAGCAGCCGAGTCCAAAATTCAGCTGATCCCCATCTCAGCCCAGAAAGCAGGTAGAACAAGTTTTGTGGTGCCTTTCAGCTGCCTACCGGGGTACTGTAAAAAACTACCAACAGAACTCGTTTCTGGCACCTTCCCCGGTGGAGTTGTGCATGGGGTGTGTTTGGAACATTTTGTCAGCAGCCGAGTCCAAAATTCAGCGATTCCCCATCTCAGCCCAGAAAGCAGGTAGAACAAGTTTTGTGGTGCCTTTCTCTTGCCTACCGGGGTAGTGTAAAAACTACCAACAGAACTCGTTTCTGGCACCTTTGCCAGTGGAGGTGTGCATGGGGTGTGTTTGGAACATTTTGTCAGCAGCCGAGTCCAAAATTCAGCCGTTCCCCATCTCAGCCCAGAAAGCAGGTAGAACAAGTTTTGTGGTGCCTTTCAGCTGCCTACCGGGGTAGTGTAAAAACTACCAACAGAACTCGTTTCTGGCACCTTCGCCGGTGGAGCTGTGCATGGGGTGTGTTTGGAACATTTTGTTACCAGCCGAGTCCAAAATTCAGCCGTTCCCCATCTCAGCCCAGAAAGCAGGTAGAACAAGTTTTGTGGTGCCTTTCAGCTGCCTACCGGGGTAGTGTAAAAACTACCAACAGAACTCATTTCTGGCACCTTTGCCGGTGGAGCTGTGCATGGGGTGTGTTTGGAACATTTTGTCACCAGCCGAGTCCAAAATTCAGCGATTCCCCATCTCAGCCCAGAAAGCAGGTACAACAAGTTTTCTGGTGCCTTTCAGCTGCCTACCGGGGTAGTGTAAAAACTACCAAGAGAACTCGTTTCTGGCACCTTCCCCGGTGGAGTTGTGCATGGGGTGTGTTTGGAACATTTTGTCAGCAGCCGAGTCCAAAATTCAGCGATTCCTCATCTAAGCCCAGAAAGCAGGTAGAACAAGTTTTGTGGTGCCTTTCAGCTGCCTACCGGGGTAGTGTGAAAACTACCAACAGAACTCGTTTCTGGCACCTTCCTCGGTGGAGTTGTGCATGGGGTGTGTTTGCAACATTTTGTCAGCAGCCGAGTCCAAAATTCAGCTGATCCCCATCTCAGCCCAGAAAGCAGGTAGAACAAGTTTTGTGGTGCCTTTCAGCTGCCTACCGGGGTACTGTAAAAACTACCAACAGAACTCGTTTCTGGCACCTTCCCCGGTGGAGTTGTGCATGGGGTGTGTTTGGAACATTTTGTCACCAGCCGAGTCCAAAATTCAGCGATTCTCCATCTCAGCCCAGAAAGCAGGTAGAACAAGTTTTGTGGTGCCTTTCTCTTGCCTACCGGGGTAGTGTAAAAACTACCAACAGAACTCGTTTCTGGCACCTTTGCCAGTGGAGGTGTGCATGGGGTGTGTTTGGAACATTTTGTCACCAGCCGAGTCCAAAATTCAGCGATTCCCCATCTCAGCCCAGAAAGCAGGTAGAACAAGTTTTGTGGTGCCTTTCAGCTGCCTACCGGGGTACTGTAAAAACTACCAACAGAAATCGTTTCTGGCACCTTCTCCGGTGGAGTTGTGCATGGGGTGTGTTTGGAACATTTTGTCAGCAGCCGAGTCCAAAATTCAGCTGATCCCCATCTCAGCCCAGAAAGCAGGTAGAACAAGTTTTGTGGTGCCTTTCAGCTGCCTACCGGGGTACTGTAAAAACTACCAACAGAACTCGTTTCTGGCACCTTCCCCGGTGGAGTTGTGCATGGGGTGTGTTTGGAACATTTTGTCAGCAGCCGAGTCCAAAATTCAGCGATTCCCCATCTCAGCCCAGAAAGCAGGTAGAACAAGTTTTGTGGTGCCTTTCAGCTGCCTACCGGGGTAGTGTAAAAACTACCAACAGAACTCGTTTCTGGCACCTTTGCCAGTGGAGGTGGGCATGGGGTGTGTTTGGAACATTTTGTCAGCAGCCGAGTCCAAAATTCAGCCGTTCCCCATCTCAGCCCAGAAAGCAGGTAGAACAAGTTTTGTGGTGCCTTTCAGCTGCCTACCGGGGTAGTGTAAAAACTACCAACAGAACTCGTTTCTGGCACCTTCGCCGGTGGAGCTGTGCATGGGGTGTGTTTGGAACATTTTGTTACCAGCCGAGTCCAAAATTCAGCCGTTCCCCATCTCAGCCCAGAAAGCAGGTAGAACAAGTTTTGTGGTGCCTTTCAGCTGCCTACCGGGGTAGTGTAAAAACTACCAACAGAACTCGTTTCTGGCACCTTCCCCGGTGGAGTTGTGCATGGGGTGTGTTTGGAACATTTTGTCAGCAGCCGAGTCCAAAATTCAGCGATTCCCCATCTCAGCCCAGAAAGCAGGTAGAACAAGTTTTGTGGTGCCTTTCAGCTGCCTACCGGGGTAGTGTAAAAACTACCAACAGAACTCGTTTCTGGCACCTTCCCCGGTGGAGTTGTGCATGGGGTGTGTTTGGAACATTTTGTCAGCAGCCGAGTCCAAAATTCAGCGATTCCTCATCTAAGCCCAGAAAGCAGGTAGAACAAGTTTTGTGGTGCCTTTCAGCTGCCTACCGGGGTAGTGTGAAAACTACCAACAGAACTCGTTTCTGGCACCTTCCTCGGTGGAGTTGTGCATGGGGTGTGTTTGGAACATTTTGTCACCAGCCGAGTCCAAAATTCAGCCGTTCCCCATCTCAGCCCAGAAAGCAGGTAGAACAAGTTTTCTGGTGCCTTTCAGCTGCCTACCGGGGTACTGTAAAAACTACCAACAGAACTCGTTTCTGGCACCTTCTCCGGTGGAGTTGTGCATGGGGTGTGTTTGGAACATTTTGTCTGCAGCCGAGTCCAAAATTCAGCTGATCCCCATCTCAGCCCAGAAAGCAGGTAGAAAAACTTTTGTGGTGCCTTTCAGCTGCCTACTGCGGTACTGTAAAAACTACCAACAGAACTCGTTTCTGGCACCTTCCCCGGTGGAGTTGTGCATGGGGTGTGTTTGGAACATTTTGTCACCAGCCGAGTCCAAAATTCAGCGATTCTCCATCTCAGCCCAGAAAGCAGGTAGAACAAGTTTTGTGGTGCCTTTCTCTTGCCTACCGGGGTACTGTAAAAACTACCAACAGAACTCGTTTCTGGCACCTTTGCCAGTGGAGGTGTGCATGGGGTGTGTTTGGAACATTTTGTCACCAGCCGAGTCCAAAATTCAGCGATTCCCCATCTCAGCCCAGAAAGCAGGTAGAACAAGTTTTGTGGTGCCTTTCAGCTGCCTACCGGGGTACTGTAAAAACTACCAACAGAAATCGTTTCTGGCACCTTCTCCGGTGGAGTTGTGCATGGGGTGTGTTTGGAACATTTTGTCAGCAGCCGAGTCCAAAATTCAGCTGATCCCCATCTCAGCCCAGAAAGCAGGTAGAACAAGTTTTGTGGTGCCTTTCAGCTGCCTACCGGGGTACTGTAAAAACTACCAACAGAACTCGTTTCTGGCACCTTCCCCGGTGGAGTTGTGCATGGGGTGTGTTTGGAACATTTTGTCAGCAGCCGAGTCCAAAATTCAGCGATTCCCCATCTCAGCCCAGAAAGCAGGTAGAACAAGTTTTGTGGTGCCTTTCTCTTGCCTACCGGGGTAGTGTAAAAACTACCAACAGAACTCGTTTCTGGCACCTTCCCCGGTGGAGGTGTGCATGGGGTGTGTTTGGAACATTTTGTCAGCAGCCGAGTCCAAAATTCAGCCGTTCCCCATCTCAGCCCAGAAAGCAGGTAGAACAAGTTTTGTGGTGCCTTTCAGCTGCCTACCGGGGTAGTGTAAAAATTACCAAAAGAACTCGTTTCTGGCACCTTCGCCGGTGGAGGTGTGCATGGGGTGTGTTTGGAACATTTTGTCAGCAGCCGAGTCCAAAATTCAGCCGTTCCCCATCTCAGCCCAGAAAGCAGGTACAACAAGTTTTGTGGTGCCTTTCAGCTGCCTACCGGGGTAGTGTAAAAACTACCAACAGAACTCGTTTCTGGCACCTTCGCCGGTGGAGCTGTGCATGGGGTGTGTTTGGAACATTTTGTTACCAGCCGAGTCCAAAATTCAGCCGTTCCCCATCTCAGCCCAGAAAGCAGGTAGAACAAGTTTTGTGGTGCCTTTCAGCTGCCTACCGGGGTAGTGTAAAAATTACCAAAAGAACTCATTTCTGGCACCTTCCCCGGTGGAGTTGTGCATGGGGTGTGTTTGGAACATTTTGTCAGCAGCCGAGTCCAAAATTCAGCGATTCCCCATCTCAGCCCAGAAAGCAGGTAGAACAAGTTTTGTGGTGCCTTTCAGCTGCCTACCGGGGTAGTGTAAAAACTACCAACAGAACTCGTTTCTGGCACCTTTGCCGGTGGAGGTGTGCATGGGGTGTGTTTGGAACATTTTGTCAGCAGCCGAGTCCAAAATTCAGCGATTCCCCATCTCAGCCCAGAAAGCAGGTAGAAAAACTTTTGTGGTGCCTTTCAGCTGCCTACCGGGGTAGTGTAAAAACTACCAACAGAACTCGTTTCTGGCACCTTCCCCGGTGGAGGTGTGCATGGGGTGTGTTTGGAACATTTTGTCAGCAGCCGAGTCCAAAATACAGCGATTCTCCATCTCAGCCCAGAAAGCAGGTAGAACAAGTTTTGTGGTGCCTTTCTCTTGCCTACCGGGGTAGTGTAAAAACTACCAACAGAACTCGTTTCTGGCACCTTCCCCGGTGGAGTTGTGCATGGGGTGTTTTTGGAACATTTTGTTACCAGCCGAGTCCAAAATTCAGCCGTTCCTCATCTCAGCCCAGAAAGCAGGTAGAACAAGTTTTGTGGTGCCTTTCAGCTGCCTACCGGGGTAGTGTAAAAACTACCAACAGAACTCGTTTCTGGCACCTTCCCCGGTGGAGGTGTGCATGGGGTGTGTTTGGAACATTTTGTTACCAGCCGAGTCCAAAATTCAGCCGTTCCCCATCTCAGCCCAGAAAGCAGGTAGAACAAGTTTTGTGGTGCCTTTCAGCTGCCTACCGGGGTACTGTAAAAACTACCAACAGAAATCGTTTCTGGCACCTTCCCCGGTGGAGCTGTGCATGGGGTGTTTTTGGAACATTTTGTCAGCAGCCGAGTCCAAAATTCAGCTGATCCCCATCTCAGCCCAGAAAGCAGGTAGAACAAGTTTTGTGGTGCCTTTCTCTTGCCTACCGGGGTAGTGTAAAAACTACCAACAGAACTCGTTTCTGGCGCCTTTGCCAGTGGAGGTGTGCATGGGGTGTGTTTGGAACATTTTGTCAGCAGCCGAGTCCAAAATTCAGCGATTCCCCATCTAAGCCCAGAAAGCAGGTAGAAAAACTTTTGTGGTGCCTTTCAGCTGCCTACCGGGGTAGTGTGAAAACTACCAACAGAACTCGTTTCTGGCACCTTCCCCGGTGGAGTTGTGCATGGGGTGTGTTTGGAACATTTTGTCAGCAGCCGAGTCCAAAATTCAGCCGTTCCCCATCTCAGCCCAGAAAGCAGGTAGAACAAGTTTTGTGGTGCCTTTCAGCTGCCTACCGGGGTAGTGTAAAAACTACCAACAGAACTCGTTTCTGGCACCTTCGCCGGTGGAGCTGTGCATGGGGTGTGTTTGGAACATTTTGTTACCAGCCGAGTCCAAAATTCAGCCGTTCCCCATCTCAGCCCAGAAAGCAGGTAGAACAAGTTTTGTGGTGCCTTTCAGCTGCCTACCGGGGTAGTGTAAAAACTACCAACAGAACTCGTTTCTGGCACCTTCCCCGGAGGAGTTGTGCATGGGGTGTGTTTGGAACATTTTGTCAGCAGCCGAGTCCAAAATTCAGCGATTCCCCATCTCAGCCCAGAAAGCAGGTAGAACAAGTTTTGTGGTGCCTTTCAGCTGCCTACCGGGGTAGTGTAAAAACTACCAACAGAACTCGTTTCTGGCACCTTTGCCAGTGGAGGTGTGCATCGGGTGTGTTTGGAACATTTTGTCAGCAGCCAAGTCCAAAATTCAGCGATTCCCCATCTCAGCCCAGAAAGCAGGTAGAACAAGTTTTGTGGTGCCTTTCAGCTGCCTACCGGGGTAGTGTAAAAACTACCAACAGAACTCGTTTCTGGCACCTTCCCCGGAGGAGTTGTGCATGGGGTGTGTTTGGAAAATTTTTTCAACAGCCGAGTCCAAAATTCAGCGATTCCCCATCTCAGCCCAGAAAGCAGGTAGAAAAACTTTTGTGGTGCCTTTCAGCTGCCTACCGGGGTACTGTAAAAACTACCAACAGAACTCGTTTCTGGCACCTTCCTCGGTGGAGTTGTGCATGGGGTGTGTTTGGAACATTTTGTCAGCAGCCGAGTCCAAAATTCAGCGATTCTCCATCTCAGCCCAGAAAGCAGGTAGAACAAGTTTTGTGGTGCCTTTCAGCTGCCTACCGGGGTAGTGTAAAAACTACCAACAGAACTCGTTTCTGGCACCTTCCTCGGTGGAGTTGTGCATGGGGTGTGTTTGGAACATTTTGTCAGCAGCCGAGTCCAAAATTCAGCGATTCCTCATCTCAGCCCAGAAAGCAGGTAGAACAAGTTTTGTGGTGCCTTTCAGCTGCCTACCGGGGTAGTGTGAAAACTACCAACAGAACTCGTTTCTGGCACCTTCCTCGGTGGAGTTGTGCATGGGGTGTGTTTGGAACATTTTGTCACCAGCCGAGTCCAAAATTCAGCCGTTCCCCATCTCAGCCCAGAAAGCAGGTAGAACAAGTTTTCTGGTGCCTTTCAGCTGCCTACCGGGGTACTGTAAAAACTACCAACAGAACTCGTTTCTGGCACCTTCTCCGGTGGAGTTGTGCATGGGGTGTGTTTGGAACATTTTGTCTGCAGCCGAGTCCAAAATTCAGCTGATCCCCATCTCAGCCCAGAAAGCAGGTAGAAAAACTTTTGTGGTGCCTTTCAGCTGCCTACTGCGGTACTGTAAAAACTACCAACAGAACTCGTTTCTGGCACCTTCCCCGGTGGAGTTGTGCATGGGGTGTGTTTGGAACATTTTGTCACCAGCCGAGTCCAAAATTCAGCGATTCCCCATCTCAGCCCAGAAAGCAGGTAGAACAAGTTTTGTGGTGCCTTTCTCTTGCCTACCGGGGTACTGTAAAAACTACCAACAGAACTCGTTTCTGGCACCTTTGCCAGTGGAGGTGTGCATGGGGTGTGTTTGGAACATTTTGTCACCAGCCGAGTCCAAAATTCAGCGATTCCCCATCTCAGCCCAGAAAGCAGGTAGAACAAGTTTTGTGGTGCCTTTCAGCTGCCTACCGGGGTACTGTAAAAACTACCAACAGAAATCGTTTCTGGCACCTTCTCCGGTGGAGTTGTGCATGGGGTGTGTTTGGAACATTTTGTCAGCAGCCGAGTCCAAAATTCAGCTGATCCCCATCTCAGCCCAGAAAGCAGGTAGAACAAGTTTTGTGGTGCCTTTCAGCTGCCTACCGGGGGTACTGTAAAAACTACCAACAGAACTCGTTTCTGGCACCTTCCCCGGTGGAGTTGTGCATGGGGTGTGTTTGGAACATTTTGTCAGCAGCCGAGTCCAAAATTCAGCGATTCCCCATCTCAGCCCAGAAAGCAGGTAGAACAAGTTTTGTGGTGCCTTTCTCTTGCCTACCGGGGTAGTGTAAAAACTACCAACAGAACTCGTTTCTGGCACCTTCCCCGGTGGAGGTGTGCATGGGGTGTGTTTGGAACATTTTGTCAGCAGCCGAGTCCAAAATTCAGCCGTTCCCCATCTCAGCCCAGAAAGCAGGTAGAACAAGTTTTGTGGTGCCTTTCAGCTGCCTACCGGGGTAGTGTAAAAATTACCAAAAGAACTCGTTTCTGGCACCTTCGCCGGTGGAGGTGTGCATGGGGTGTGTTTGGAACATTTTGTCAGCAGCCGAGTCCAAAATTCAGCCGTTCCCCATCTCAGCCCAGAAAGCAGGTACAACAAGTTTTGTGGTGCCTTTCAGCTGCCTACCGGGGTAGTGTAAAAACTACCAACAGAACTCGTTTCTGGCACCTTCGCCGGTGGAGCTGTGCATGGGGTGTGTTTGGAACATTTTGTTACCAGCCGAGTCCAAAATTCAGCCGTTCCCCATCTCAGCCCAGAAAGCAGGTAGAACAAGTTTTGTGGTGCCTTTCAGCTGCCTACCGGGGTAGTGTAAAAATTACCAAAAGAACTCATTTCTGGCACCTTCCCCGGTGGAGTTGTGCATGGGGTGTGTTTGGAACATTTTGTCAGCAGCCGAGTCCAAAATTCAGCGATTCCCCATCTCAGCCCAGAAAGCAGGTAGAACAAGTTTTGTGGTGCCTTTCAGCTGCCTACCGGGGTAGTGTAAAAACTACCAACAGAACTCGTTTCTGGCACCTTTGCCGGTGGAGGTGTGCATGGGGTGTGTTTGGAACATTTTTTCACCAGCCGAGTCCAAAATTCAGCGATTCCCCATCTCAGCCCAGAAAGCAGGTAGAAAAACTTTTGTGGTGCCTTTCAGCTGCCTACCGGGGTAGTGTAAAAACTACCAACAGAACTCGTTTCTGGCACCTTCCCCGGTGGAGTTGTGCATGGGGTGTGTTTGGAACATTTTGTCAGCAGCCGAGTCCAAAATACAGCGATTCTCCATCTCAGCCCAGAAAGCAGGTAGAACAAGTTTTGTGGTGCCTTTCTCTTGCCTACCGGGGTAGTGTAAAAACTACCAACAGAACTCGTTTCTGGCACCTTCCCCGGTGGAGTTGTGCATGGGGTGTTTTTGGAACATTTTGTTACCAGCCGAGTCCAAAATTCAGCCGTTCCTCATCTCAGCCCAGAAAGCAGGTAGAACAAGTTTTGTGGTGCCTTTCAGCTGCCTACCGGGGTAGTGTAAAAACTACCAACAGAACTCGTTTCTGGCACCTTCCCCGGTGGAGGTGTGCATGGGGTGTGTTTGGAACATTTTGTTACCAGCCGAGTCCAAAATTCAGCCGTTCCCCATCTCAGCCCAGAAAGCAGGTAGAACAAGTTTTGTGGTGCCTTTCAGCTGCCTACCGGGGTACTGTAAAAACTACCAACAGAAATCGTTTCTGGCACCTTCCCCGGTGGAGCTGTGCATGGGGTGTGTTTGGAACATTTTGTCAGCAGCCGAGTCCAAAATTCAGCTGATCCCCATCTCAGCCCAGAAAGCAGGTAGAACAAGTTTTGTGGTGCCTTTCTCTTGCCTACCGGGGTAGTGTAAAAACTACCAACAGAACTCGTTTCTGGCGCCTTTGCCAGTGGAGGTGTGCATGGGGTGTGTTTGGAACATTTTGTCAGCAGCCGAGTCCAAAATTCAGCGATTCCCCATCTAAGCCCAGAAAGCAGGTAGAAAAACTTTTGTGGTGCCTTTCAGCTGCCTACCGGGGTAGTGTGAAAACTACCAACAGAACTCGTTTCTGGCACCTTCCCCGGTGGAGTTGTGCATGGGGTGTGTTTGGAACATTTTGTCAGCAGCCGAGTCCAAAATTCAGCCGTTCCCCATCTCAGCCCAGAAAGCAGGTAGAACAAGTTTTGTGGTGCCTTTCAGCTGCCTACCGGGGTAGTGTAAAAACTACCAACAGAACTCGTTTCTGGCACCTTCGCCGGTGGAGCTGTGCATGGGGTGTGTTTGGAACATTTTGTTACCAGCCGAGTCCAAAATTCAGCCGTTCCCCATCTCAGCCCAGAAAGCAGGTAGAACAAGTTTTGTGGTGCCTTTCAGCTGCCTACCGGGGTAGTGTAAAAACTACCAACAGAACTCGTTTCTGGCACCTTCTCCGGTGGAGTTGTGCATGGGGTGTGTTTGGAACATTTTGTCAGCAGCCGAGTCCAAAATTCAGCGATTCCCAATCTAAGCCCAGAAAGCAGGTAGAACAAGTTTTGTGGTGCCTTTCAGCTGCCTGCCGGGGTACTGTAAAAACTACCAACAGAACTCGTTTCTGGCACCTTCCTCGGTGGAGTTGTGCATGGGGTGTGTTTGGAACATTTTGTCAGCAGCCGAGTCCAAAATTCAGCCGTTCCCCATCTCAGCCCCAAAAAAAGGTAGAACAAGTTTTGTGGTGCCTTTCAGCTGCCTACCGGGGTAGTGTAAAAACTACCAACAGAACTCGTTTCTGGCACCTTCCCCGGAGGAGTTGTGCATGGGGTGTGTTTGGAAAATTTTTTCAACAGCCGAGTCCAAAATTCAGCGATTCCCCATCTCAGCCCAGAAAGCAGGTAGAAAAACTTTTGTGGTGCCTTTCAGCTGCCTACCGGGGTACTGTAAAAACTACCAACAGAACTCGTTTCTGGCACCTTCCTCGGTGGAGTTGTGCATGGGGTGTGTTTGGAACATTTTGTCAGCAGCCGAGTCCAAAATTCAGCGATTCTCCATCTCAGCCCAGAAAGCAGGTAGAACAAGTTTTGTGGTGCCTTTCAGCTGCCTACCGGGGTAGTGTAAAAACTACCAACAGAACTCGTTTCTGGCACCTTTGCCAGTGGAGGTGTGCATGGGGTGTGTTTGGAACATTTTGTCACCAGCCGAGTCCAAAATTCAGCGATTCCCCATCTCAGCCCAGAAAGCAGGTAGAACAAGTTTTGTGGTGCCTTTCAGCTGCCTACCGGGGTACTGTAAAAACTACCAACAGAAATCGTTTCTGGCACCTTCTCCGGTGGAGTTGTGCATGGGGTGTGTTTGGAACATTTTGTCAGCAGCCGAGTCCAAAATTCAGCTGATCCCCATCTCAGCCCAGAAAGCAGGTAGAACAAGTTTTGTGGTGCCTTTCAGCTGCCTACCGGGGTACTGTAAAAACTACCAACAGAACTCGTTTCTGGCACCTTCCCCGGTGGAGTTGTGCATGGGGTGTGTTTGGAACATTTTGTCAGCAGCCGAGTCCAAAATTCAGCGATTCCCCATCTAAGCCCAGAAAGCAGGTAGAACAAGTTTTGTGGTGCCTTTCAGCTGCCTACCGGGGTAGTGTGAAAACTACCAACAGAACTCGTTTCTGGCACCTTCCTCGGTGGAGTTGTGCATGGGGTGTGTTTGGAACATTTTGTCACCAGCCGAGTCCAAAATTCAGCCGTTCCCCATCTCAGCCCAGAAAGCAGGTAGAACAAGTTTTGTGGTGCCTTTCTCTTGCCTACCGGGGTAGTGTAAAAACTACCAACAGAACTCGTTTCTGGCACCTTCGCCGGTGGAGCTGTGCATGGGGTGTGTTTGGAACATTTTGTTACCAGCCGAGTCCAAAATTCAGCCGTTCCCCATCTCAGCCCAGAAAGCAGGTAGAACAAGTTTTGTGGTGCCTTTCAGCTGCCTACCGGGGTAGTGTAAAACTACCAACAGAACTCGTTTCTGGCACCTTCCCCGGTGGAGTTGTGCATGGGGTGTGTTTGGAACATTTTGTCACCAGCCGAGTCCAAAATTCAGCGATTCCCCATCTAAGCCCAGAAAGCAGGTAGAACAAGTTTTGTGGTGCCTTTCAGCTGCCTACCGGGGTAGTGTAAAAACTACCAACAGAACTCGTTTCTGGCACCTTCCTCGGTGGAGTTGTGCATGGGGTGTGTTTGGAACATTTTGTCAGCAGCCGAGTCCAAAATTCAGCGATTCCCAATCTAAGCCCAGAAAGCAGGTAGAACAAGTTTTGTGGTGCCTTTCAGCTGCCTGCCGGGGTAGTGTAAAAACTACCAACAGAACTCGTTTCTGGCACCTTCCCCGGTGGAGTTGTGCATGGGGTGTGTTTGGAACATTTTGTCAGCAGCCGAGTCCAAAATTCAGCCGTTCCCCATCTCAGCCCAGAAAGCAGGTAGAACAAGTTTTGTGGTGCCTTTCAGCTGCCTACCGGGGTAGTGTAAAAACTACCAACAGAACTCGTTTCTGGCACCTTCGCCGGTGGAGCTGTGCATGGGGTGTGTTTGGAACATTTTGTTACCAGCCGAGTCCAAAATTCAGCCGTTCCCCATCTCAGCCCAGAAAGCAGGTAGAACAAGTTTTGTGGTGCCTTTCAGCTGCCTACCGGGGTAGTGTAAAAACTACCAACAGAACTCGTTTCTGGCACCTTCTCCGGTGGAGTTGTGCATGGGGTGTGTTTGGAACATTTTGTCAGCAGCCGAGTCCAAAATTCAGCTGATCCCCATCTCAGCCCAGAAAGCAGGTACAACAAGTTTTGTGGTGCCTTTCAGCTGCCTACCGGGGTAGTGTAAAAACTACCAACAGAACTCGTTTCTGGCACCTTCCCCGGAGGAGTTGTGCATGGGGTGTGTTTGGAAAATTTTTTCAACAGCCGAGTCCAAAATTCAGCGATTCCCCATCTCAGCCCAGAAAGCAGGTAGAAAAACTTTTGTGGTGCCTTTCAGCTGCCTACCGGGGTAGTGTAAAAACTACCAACAGAACTCGTTTCTGGCACCTTCCTCGGTGGAGTTGTGCATGGGGTGTGTTTGGAACATTTTGTCAGCAGCCGAGTCCAAAATTCAGCGATTCTCCATCTCAGCCCAGAAAGCAGGTAGAACAAGTTTTGTGGTGCCTTTCAGCTGCCTACCGGGGTAGTGTAAAAACTACCAACAGAACTCGTTTCTGGCACCTTTGCCAGTGGAGGTGTGCATGGGGTGTGTTTGGAACATTTTGTCACCAGCCGAGTCCAAAATTCAGCTGATCCCCATCTCAGCCCAGAAAGCAGGTAGAACAAGTTTTGTGGTGCCTTTCAGCTGCCTACCGGGGTACTGTAAAAACTACCAACAGAACTCGTTTCTGGCACCTTCCCCGGTGGAGTTGTGCATGGGGTGTGTTTGGAACATTTTGTCAGCAGCCGAGTCCAAAATTCAGCGATTCCCCATCTAAGCCCAGAAAGCAGGTAGAACAAGTTTTGTGGTGCCTTTCAGCTGCCTACCGGGGTAGTGTGAAAACTACCAACAGAACTCGTTTCTGGCACCTTCCTCGGTGGAGTTGTGCATGGGGTGTGTTTGGAACATTTTGTCACCAGCCGAGTCCAAAATTCAGCCGTTCCCCATCTCAGCCCAGAAAGCAGGTAGAACAAGTTTTGTGGTGCCTTTCTCTTGCCTACCGGGGTAGTGTAAAAACTACCAACAGAACTCGTTTCTGGCACCTTCCTCGGTGGAGTTGTGCATGGGGTGTGTTTGGAACATTTTGTCAGCAGCCGAGTCCAAAATTCAGCGATTCCCAATCTAAGCCCAGAAAGCAGGTAGAACAAGTTTTGTGGTGCCTTTCAGCTGCCTGCCGGGGTAGTGTAAAAACTACCAACAGAACTCGTTTCTGGCACCTTCCTCGGTGGAGTTGTGCATGGGGTGTGTTTGGAACATTTTGTCAGCAGCCGAGTCCAAAATTCAGCCGTTCCCCATCTCAGCCCCAAAAAAAGGTAGAACAAGTTTTGTGGTGCCTTTCAGCTGCCTACCGGGGTAGTGTAAAAACTACCAACAGAACTCGTTTCTGGCACCTTCCCCGGAGGAGTTGTGCATGGGGTGTGTTTGGAAAATTTTTTCAACAGCCGAGTCCAAACTTCAGCGATTCCCCATCTCAGCCCAGAAAGCAGGTAGAAAAACTTTTGTGGTGCCTTTCAGCTGCCTACCGGGGTACTGTAAAAACTACCAACAGAACTCGTTTCTGGCACCTTCCCCGGTGGAGGTGTGCATGGGGTGTGTTTGGAACATTTTGTCAGCAGCCGAGTCCAAAATTCAGCTGTTCCCCATCTCAGCCCAGAAAGCAGGTAGAACAAGTTTTGTGGTGCCTTTCAGCTGCCTACCGGGGTAGTGTAAAAACTACCAACAGAACTCGTTTCTGGCACCTTCCCCGGTGGAGTTGTGCATGGGGTGTGTTTGGAACATTTTGTCACCAGCCGAGTCCAAAATTCAGCTGATCCCCATCTCACCCAGAAAGCAGGTAGAACAAGTTTTGTGGTGCCTTTCAGCTGCCTACCGGGGTACTGTAAAAACTACCAACAGAACTCGTTTCTGGCACCTTCCCCGGTGGAGGTGTGCATGGGGTGTGTTTGGAACATTTTGTTACCAGCCGAGTCCAAAATTCAGCCGTTCCCCATCTCAGCCCAGAAAGCAGGTAGAACAAGTTTTCTGGTGCCTTTCAGCTGCCTACCGGGGTAGTGTAAAAACTACCAACAGAACTCGTTTCTGGCACCTTCCCCGGTGGAGTTGTGCATGGGGTGTGTTTGGAACATTTTGTCACCAGCCGAGTCCAAAATTCAGCCGTTCCCCATCTCAGCCCAGAAAGCAGGTAGAACAAGTTTTCTGGTGCCTTTCAGCTGCCTACCGGGGTAGTGTAAAAACTACCAACAGAACTCGTTTCTGGCACCTTCCCCGGTGGAGTTGTGCATGGGGTGTGTTTGGAACATTTTGTCACCAGCCGAGTCCAAAATTCAGCGATTCCCCATCTCAGCCCAGATAGCAGGTAGAACAACTTTTGTGGTGCCTTTCAGCTGCCTACCGGGGTAGTGTAAAAACTACCAACAGAACTCGTTTCTGGCACCTTCCCCGGTGGAGTTGTGCATGGGGTGTGTTTGGAACATTTTGTCACCAGCCGAGTCCAAAATTCAGCCGTTCCCCATCTCAGCCCAGAAAGCAGGTAGAAAAACTTTTGTGGTGCCTTTCTGCTGCCTACCGGGGTAGTGTAAAAACTACCAACAGAACTCGTTTCTGGCACCTTCCCCGGTGGAGCTGTGCATGGGGTGTGTTTGGAACATTTTGTTACCAGCCGAGTCCAAAATTCAGCCGTTCCCCAGCTCAGCCCAGAAAGCAGGTAGAACAAGTTTTGTGGTGCCTTTCAGCTGCCTACCGGGGTACTGTAAAAACTACCAACAGAACTCGTTTCTGGCACCTTCCCCGGTGGAGTTGTGCATGGGGTGTGTTTGGAACATTTTGTCAGCAGCCGACTCCAAAATTCAGCGATTCCCCATCTAAGCCCAGAAAGCAGGTAGAACAAGTTTTGTGGTGCCTTTCAGCTGCCTACCGGGGTAGTGTGAAAACTACCAACAGAACTCGTTTCTGGCACCTTCCTCGGTGGAGTTGTGCATGGGGTGTGTTTGGAACATTTTGTCACCAGCCGAGTCCAAAATTCAGCCGTTCCCCATCTCAGCCCAGAAAGCAGGTAGAACAAGTTTTGTGGTGCCTTTCAGCTGCCTACCGGGGTAGTGTAAAAACTACCAACAGAACTCGTTTCTGGCACCTTCGCCGGTGGAGCTGTGCATGGGGTGTGTTTGGAACATTTTGTTACCAGCCGAGTCCAAAATTCAGCCGTTCCCCATCTCAGCCCAGAAAGCAGGTAGAACAAGTTTTGTGGTGCCTTTCAGCTGCCTACCGGGGTAGTGTAAAACTACCAACAGAACTCGTTTCTGGCACCTTCCCCGGTGGAGTTGTGCATGGGGTGTGTTTGGAACATTTTGTCAGCAGCCGAGTCCAAAATTCAGCGATTCCCCATCTAAGCCCAGAAAGCAGGTAGAACAAGTTTTGTGGTGCCTTTCAGCTGCCTACCGGGGTAGTGTAAAAACTACCAACAGAACTCGTTTCTGGCACCTTCCTCGGTGGAGTTGTGCATGGGGTGTGTTTGGAACATTTTGTCAGCAGCCGAGTCCAAAATTCAGCGATTCCCAATCTAAGCCCAGAAAGCAGGTAGAACAAGTTTTGTGGTGCCTTTCAGCTGCCTGCCGGGGTAGTGTAAAAACTACCAACAGAACTCGTTTCTGGCACCTTCCCCGGTGGAGCTGTGCATGGGGTGTGTTTAGAACATTTTGTTACCAGCCGAGTAAAAAATTCAGCCGTTCCCCATCTCAGCCCCAAAAAAAGGTAGAACAAGTTTTGTGGTGCCTTTCAGCTGCCTACCGGGGTAGTGTAAAAACTACCAACAGAACTCGTTTCTGGCACCTTCCCCGGAGGAGTTGTGCATGGGGTGTGTTTGGAACATTTTTTCAACAGCCGAGTCCAAAATTCAGCGATTCCCCATCTCAGCCCAGAAAGCAGGTAGAAAAACTTTTGTGGTGCCTTTCAGCTGCCTACCGGTATACTGCAAAAACTACCAACAGAACTCGTTTCTGGCACCTTCCCCGGTGGAGGTGTGCATGGGGTGTGTTTGGAACATTTTGTCACCAGCCGAGTCCAAAATTCAGCTGATCCCCATCTCACCCAGAAAGCAGGTAGAACAAGTTTTGTGGTGCCTTTCAGCTGCCTACCGGGGTAGTGTAAAAACTACCAACAGAACTCGTTTCTGGCACCTTTGCCGGTGGAGCTGTGCATGGGGTGTGTTTGGAACATTTTGTTACCAGCCGAGTCCAAAATTCAGCCGTTCCCCATCTCAGCCCAGAAAGCAGGTAGAACAAGTTTTCTGGTGCCTTTCAGCTGCCTACCGGGGTAGTGTAAAAACTACCAACAGAACTCGTTTCTGGCACCTTCCCCGGTGGAGTTGTGCATGGGGTGTGTTTGGAACATTTTGTCACCAGCCGAGTCCAAAATTCAGCTGTTCCCCATCTCAGCCCAGAAAGCAGGTAGAACAAGTTTTGTGGTGCCTTTCAGCTGCCTACCGGGGTAGTGTAAAAACTACCAACAGAACTCGTTTCTGGCACCTTCCCCGGTGGAGTTGTGCATGGGGTGTGTTTGGAACATTTTGTCACCAGCCGAGTCCAAAATTCAGCGATTCCCCATCTCAGCCCAGAAAGCAGGTAGAACAACTTTTGTGGTGCCTTTCAGCTGCCTACCGGGGTAGTGTAAAAACTACCAACAGAACTCGTTTCTGGCACCTTCCCCGGTGGAGTTGTGCATGGGGTGTGTTTGGAACATTTTGTCACCAGCCGAGTCCAAAATTCAGCCGTTCCCCATCTCAGCCCAGAAAGCAGGTAGAAAAACTTTTGTGGTGCCTTTCTGCTGCCTACCGGGGTAGTGTAAAAACTACCAACAGAACTCGTTTCTGGCACCTTCCCCGGTGGAGTTGTGCATGGGGTGTGTTTGGAACATTTTGTCTGCAGCCGAGTCCAAAATTCAGCTGATCCCCATCTCAGCCCAGAAAGCAGGTAGAACAACTTTTGTGGTGCCTTTCAGCTGCCTACCGGGGTAGTGTAAAAACTACCAACAGAACTCGTTTCTGGCACCTTCCCCGGAGGAGTTGTGCATGGGGTGTGTTTGGAACATTTTGTCAACAGCCGAGTCCAAAATTCAGCGACTCTCCATCTCAGCCCAGAAAGCAGGTAGAACAAGTTTTGTGGTGCCTTTCAGCTTCCTACCGGGGTAGTGTAAAAACTACCAACAGAACTCGTTTCTGGCACCTTTGCCAGTGGAGCTGTGCATGGGGTGTGTTTGGAACATTTTGTCAGCAGCCGAGTCCAAAACTCAGCCGTTCCCCATCTCAGCCCAGAAAGCAGGTAGAACAAGTTTTGTGGTGCCTTTCAGCTGCCTACCGGGGTAGTGTAAAAACTACCAACAGAACTCGTTTCTGGCACCTTCCCCGGTGGAGTTGTGCATGGGGTGTGTTTGGAACATTTTGTCTGCAGCCGAGTCCAAAACTCAGCTGTTCCCCATCTCAGCCCAGAAAGCAGGTAGAACAAGTTTTGTGGTGCCTTTCAGCTGCCTACCGGGGTAGTGTAAAAACTACCAACTGAACTCGTTTCTGGCACCTTTGCCGGTGGAGCTGTGCATGGGGTGTGTTTGGAACATTTTGTTACCAGCCGAGTCCAAAATTCAGCCGTTCCCCATCTCAGCCCAGAAAGCAGGTACAACAAGTTTTGTGGTGCCTTTCAGCTGCCTACTGGGGTACTGCAAAAACTACCAACAGAACTCGTTTCTGGCACCTTCCCCGGTGGAGGTGTGCATGGGGTGTGTTTGGAACATTTTGTTACCAGCCGAGTCCAAAATTCAGCCGTTCCCCATCTCAGCCCAGAAAGCAGGTAGAACAAGTTTTGTGGTGCCTTTCAGCTGCCTACCGGGGTAGTGTAAAAACTACCAACAGAACTCGTTTCTGGCACCTTCCTCGGTGGAGTTGTGCATGGGGTGTGTTTGGAATATTTTGTCACCAGCCGAGTCCAAAATTCAGCCGTTCCCCATCTCAGCCCAGAAAGCAGGTAGAAAAACTTTTGTGGTGCCTTTCAGCTGCCTACCGGGGTAGTGTAAAAACTACCAACAGAACTCATTTCTGGAACCTTCCCCGGTGGAGCTGTGCATGGGGTGTGTTTAGAACATTTTGTTACCAGCCGAGTCCAAAACTCAGCCGTTCCCCATCTCAGCCCAGAAAGCAGGTAGAACAAGTTTTGTGGTGCCTTTCAGCTGCCTACCGGGGTAGTGTAAAAACTACCAACAGAACTCGTTTCTGGCACCTTCCCCGGTGGAGGTGTGCATGGGGTGTGTTTGGAACATTTTGTCAGCAGCCGAGTCCAAAATTCAGCGATTCTCCATCTCAGCCCAGAAAGCAGGTAGAAAAACTTTTGTGGTGCCTTTCAGCTGCCTACTGGGGTAGTGTAAAAACTACCAACAGAACTCGTTTCTGGCACCTTCCCCGGTGGAGTTGTGCATGGGGTGTGTTTGGAACATTTTGTCAGCAGCCAAGTCCAAAATTCAGCTGATCCCCATCTCAGCCCAGAAAGCAGGTAGAACAAGTTTTGTGGTGCCTTTCAGCTGCCTACCGGGGTAGTGTAAAAACTACCAACAGAACTCGTTTCTGGCACCTTCCCCGGTGGAGTTGTGCATGGGGTGTGTTTGGAACATTTTGTCTGCAGCCGAGTCCAAAATTCAGCGATTCCCCATCTCAGCCCAGAAAGCAGGTAGAACAAGTTTTGTGGTGCCTTTCAGCTGCCTACCGGGGTACTGTAAAAACTACCAACAGAACTCGTTTCTGGCACCTTCCCCGGTGGAGTTGTGCATGGGGTGTGTTTGGAACATTTTGTCAGCAGCCAAGTCCAAAATTCAGCTGATGCCCATCTCAGCCCAGAAAGCAGGTAGAAAAACTTTTGTGGTGCCTTTCAGCTGCCTACCGGGGTAGTGTAAAAACTACCAACAGAACTCGTTTCTGGCACCTTCCTCGGTGCAGTTGTGCATGGGGTGTGTTTGGAACATTTTGTCAGCAGCCAAATCTAAAACTCAGCTGTTCCCCATCTCAGCCCAGAAAGCAGGTAGAACAAGTTTTGTGGTGCCTTTCAGCTGCCTACCGGGGTAGTGTAAAAACTACCAACAGAACTCGTTTCTGGCACCTTTGCCGGTGGAGCTGTGCATGGGGTGTGTTTGGAACATTTTGTTACCAGCCGAGTCCAAAATTCAGCCGTTCCCCATCTCAGCCCAGAAAGCAGGTAGAACAAGTTTTGTGGTGCCTTTCAGCTGCCTACCGGGGTAGTGTAAAAACTACCAACAGAACTCGTTTCTGGCACCTTCCTCGGTGGAGTTGTGCATGGGGTGTGTTTGGAACATTTTGTCAGCAGCCGAGTCCAAAACTCAGCTGTTCCCCATCTCAGCCCAGAAAGCAGGTAGAAAAACTTTTGTGGTGCCTTTCAGCTGCCTACCGGGGTACTGTAAAAACTACCAACAGAACTCGTTTCTGGCACCTTCCACGGTGGAGCTGTGCATGGGGTGTGTTTGGAACATTTTGTTACCAGCCGAGTCCAAAATTCAGCTGTTCCCCATCTCAGCCCAGAAAGCAGGTAGAACAAGTTTTCTGGTGCCTTTCAGCTGCCTACCGGGGTAGTGTAAAAACTACCAACAGAACTCGTTTCTGGCACCTTCCCCGGTGGAGTTGTGCATGGGGTGTGTTTGGAACATTTTGTTACCAGCCGAGTCCAAAATTCAGCCGTTCCTCATCTCAGCCCAGAAAGCAGGTACAACAAGTTTTGTGGTGCGTTTCAGCTGCCTACCGGGGTAGTGTAAAAACTACCAACAGAACTCGTTTCTGGCACCTTCCCCGGTGGAGGTGTGCATGGGGTGTGTTTGGAACATTTTGTCAGCAGCCGAGTCCAAAATTCAGCCGTTCCCCATCTCAGCCCAGAAAGCAGGTAGAACAAGTTTTGTGGTGCCTTTCTCTTGCCTACCAGGGTAGTGTAAAATCTACCAACAGAACTCGTTTCTGGCACCTTTGGCAGTGGAGCTGTGCATGGGGTGTGTTTGGAACATTTTGTCAGCAGCCGAGTCCAAAATTCAGCCGTTCCCCATCTCAGCCCAGAAAGCAGGTAGAACAAGTTTTGTGGTGCCTTTCAGCTGCCTACCGGGGTAGTGTAAAAACTACCAACAGAACTCGTTTCTGGCACCTTCCCCGGTGGAGTTGTGCATGGGGTGTGTTTGGAACATTTTGTCAGAAGCCGAGTCCAAACTTCAGCGATTCCCCATCTCAGCCCAGAAAGCAGGTAGAACAAGTTTTGTGGTGCCTTTCAGCTGCCTACCGGGGTAGTGTAAAAACTACCAACAGAACTCGTTTCTGGCACCTTCCTCGGTGGAGTTGTGCATGGGGTGTGTTTGGAACATTTTTTCAGCAGCCGAGTCCAAAACTCAGCTGTTCCCCATCTCAGCCCAGAAAGCAGGTAGAACAAGTTTTGTGGTGCCTTTCAGCTGCCTACCGGGGTAGTGTAAAAACTACCAACAGAACTCGTTTCTGGCACCTTTGCCGGTGGAGCTGTGCATGGGGTGTGTTTGGAACATTTTGTTAACAGCCGAGTCCAAAATTCAGCCGTTCCCCATCTCAGCCCAGAAAGCAGGTAGAACAAGTTTTGTGGTGCCTTTCAGCTGCCTACTGGGGTAGTGTAAAAACTACCAACAGAACTCGTTTCTGGCACCTTCCCCGGTGGAGGTGTGCATGGGGTGTGTTTGGAACATTTTGTCACCAGCCGAGTCCAAAATTCAGCCGTTCCCCATCTCAGCCCAGAAAGCAGGTAGAACAAGTTTTGTGGTGCCTTTCAGCTGCCTACCGGTGTAGTGTAAAAACTACCAACAGAACTCATTTCTGGCACCTTTGCCGGTGGAGCTGTGCATGGGGTGTGTTTGGAACATTTTGTTACCAGCCGAGTCCAAAATTCAGCCGTTCCCCATCTCAGCCCAGAAAGCAGGTAGAACAAGTTTTGTGGTGCCTTTCAGCTGCCTACTGGGGTACTGTAAAAACTACCAACAGAACTCGTTTCTGGCACCTTTGCCGGTGGAGCTGTGCATGGGGTGTGTTTGGAACATTTTGTCACCAGCCGAGTCCAAAATTCAGCGACTCTCCATCTCAGCCCAGAAAGCAGGTAGAACAAGTTTTGTGGTGCCTTTCAGCTTCCTACCGGGGTAGTGTAAAAACTACCAACAGAACTCGTTTCTGGCACCTTTGCCAGTGGAGCTGTGCATGGGGTGTGTTTGGAACATTTTGTCAGCAGCCGAGTCCAAAATTCAGCCGTTCCCCATCTCAGCCCAGAAAGCAGGTAGAACAAGTTTTGTGGTGCCTTTCAGCTGCCTACCGGGGTAGTGTAAAAACTACCAACAGAACTCGTTTCTGGCACCTTCCCCGGTGGAGTTGTGCATGGGGTGTGTTTGGAACATTTTGTCAGAAGCCGAGTCCAAACTTCAGCGATTCCCCATCTCAGCCCAGAAAGCAGGTAGAACAAGTTTTGTGGTGCCTTTCAGCTGCCTACCGGGGTAGTGTAAAAACTACCAACAGAACTCGTTTCTGGCACCTTCCTCGGTGGAGTTGTGAATGGGGTGTGTTTGGAACATTTTTTCAGCAGCCGAGTCCAAAATTCAGCTGTTCCCCATCTCAGCCCAGAAAGCAGGTAGAAAAACTTTTGTGGTGCCTTTCAGCTGCCTACCGGGGTAGTGTAAAAACTACCAACAGAACTCATTTCTGGAACCTTCCCCGGTGGAGCTGTGCATGGGGTGTGTTTAGAACATTTTGTTACCAGCCGAGTCCAAAACTCAGCCGTTCCCCATCTCAGCCCAGAAAGCAGGTAGAACAAGTTTTGTGGTGCCTTTCAGCTGCCTACTGGGGTAGTGTAAAAACTACCAACAGAACTCGTTTCTGGCGCCTTCCCCGGTGGAGGTGTGCATGGGGTGTGTTTGGAACATTTTGTCACCAGCCGAGTCCAAAATTCAGCCGTTCCCCATCTCAGCCCAGAAAGCAGGTAGAACAAGTTTTGTGGTGCCTTTCAGCTGCCTACCGGTGTAGTGTAAAAACTACCAACAGAACTCATTTCTGGCACCTTTGCCGGTGGAGCTGTGCATGGGGTGTGTTTGGAACATTTTGTTACCAGCCGAGTCCAAAATTCAGCCGTTCCCCATCTCAGCCCAGAAAGCAGGTAGAACAAGTTTTGTGGTGCCTTTCAGCTGCCTACTGGGGTACTGTAAAAACTACCAACAGAACTCGTTTCTGGCACCTTTGCCGGTGGAGCTGTGCATGGGGTGTGTTTGGAACATTTTGTCACCAGCCGAGTCCAAAATTCAGCGACTCTCCATCTCAGCCCAGAAAGCAGGTAGAACAAGTTTTGTGGTGCCTTTCAGCTTCCTACCGGGGTAGTGTAAAAACTACCAACAGAACTCGTTTCTGGCACCTTTGCCAGTGGAGCTGTGCATGGGGTGTGTTTGGAACATTTTGTCAGCAGCCGAGTCCAAAACTCAGCCGTTCCCCATCTCAGCCCAGAAAGCAGGTAGAACATGTTTTGTGGTGCCTTTCAGCTGCCTACCGGGGTAGTGTAAAAACTACCAACAGAACTCGTTTCTGGCACCTTCCCCGGTGGAGTTGTGCATGGGGTGTGTTTGGAACATTTTGTCTGCAGCCGAGTCCAAAACTCAGCTGTTCCCCATCTCAGCCCAGAAAGCAGGTAGAACAAGTTTTGTGGTGCCTTTCAGCTGCCTACCGGGGTAGTGTAAAAACTACCAACAGAACTCGTTTCTGGCACCTTTGCCGGTGGAGCTGTGCATGGGGTGTGTTTGGAACATTTTGTTACCAGCCGAGTCCAAAATTCAGCCGTTCCCCATCTCAGCCCAGAAAGCAGGTAGAAAAACTTTTGTGGTGCCTTTCAGCTGCCTACCGGGGTAGTGTAAAAACTACCAACAGAACTCGTTTCTGGCACCTTCCTCGGTGGAGTTGTGCATGGGGTGTGTTTGGAATATTTTGTCACCAGCCGAGTCCAAAATTCAGCCGTTCCCCATCTCAGCCCAGAAAGCAGGTAGAAAAACTTTTGTGGTGCCTTTCAGCTGCCTACCGGGGTACTGTAAAAACTACCAACAGAACTCATTTCTGGAACCTTCCCCGGTGGAGCTGTGCATGGGGTGTGTTTAGAACATTTTGTTACCAGCCGAGTCCAAAACTCAGCCGTTCCCCATCTCAGCCCAGAAAGCAGGTAGAACAAGTTTTGTGGTGCCTTTCAGCTGCCTACTGGGGTACTGTAAAAACTACCAACAGAACTCGTTTCTGGCACCTTCCCCGGTGGAGGTGTGCATGGGGTGTGTTTGGAACATTTTGTCACCAGCCGAGTCCAAAATTCAGCGATTCTCCATCTCAGCCCAGAAAGCAGGTAGAACAAGTTTTGTGGTGCCTTTCAGCTGCCTACCGGGGTAGTGTAAAAACTACCAACAGAACTCGTTTCTGGCACCTTCCCCGGTGGAGCTGTGCATGGGGTGTGTTTGGAACATTTTGTCAGCAGCCGAGTCCAAAACTCAGCCGTTCCCCATCTCAGCCCAGAAAGCAGGTAGAACAAGTTTTGTGGTGCCTTTCAGCTGCCTACCGGGGTACTGTAAAAACTACCAACAGAACTCGTTTCTGGCACCTTCCCCGGTGGAGTTGTGCATGGGGTGTGTTTGGAACATTTTGTCTGCAGCCGAGTCCAAAACTCAGCTGTTCCCCATCTCAGCCCAGAAAGCAGGTAGAACAAGTTTTGTGGTGCCTTTCAGCTGCCTACCGGGGTAGTGTAAAAACTACCAACAGAACTCGTTTCTGGCACCTTCCCAGGTGGAGTTGTGCATGGGGTGTGTTTGGAACATTTTGTCAGCAGCCGAGTCCAAAATTCAGCTGATCCCCATCTCAGCCCAGAAAGCAGGTAGAAAAACTTTTGTGGTGCCTTTCAGCTGCCTACCGGGGTAGTGTAAAAACTACCAACAGAACTCGTTTCTGGCACCTTCCCCGGTGGAGTTGTGCATGGGGTGTGTTTGGAACATTTTGTCAGCAGCCGAGTCCAAAATTCAGCGATTCTCCATCTCAGCCCAGAAAGCAGGTAGAACAAGTTTTGTGGTGCCTTTCAGCTGCCTACCGGGGTAGTGTAAAAACTACCAACAGAACTCGTTTCTGGCACCTTCCCCGGTGGAGTTGTGCATGGGGTGTGTTTGGAACATTTTGTCAGCAGCCAAGTCCAAAATTCAGCTGATCCCCATCTCAGCCCAGAAAGCAGGTAGAACAAGTTTTGTGGTGCCTTTCAGCTGCCTACCGGGGTACTGTAAAAACTACCAACAGAACTCGTTTCTGGCACCTTCCCCGGTGGAGTTGTGCATGGGGTGTGTTTGGAACATTTTGTCACCAGCCGAGTCCAAAATTCAGCGATTCCCCATCTCAGCCCAGAAAGCAGGTAGAACAAGTTTTGTGGTGCCTTTCAGCTGCCTACCGGGGTAGTGTAAAAACTACCAACAGAACTCGTTTCTGGCACCTTCCCCGGTGGAGTTGTGCATGGGGTGTGTTTGGAACATTTTGTCAGCAGCCGAGTCCAAAATTCAGCTGATGCCCATCTCAGCCCAGAAAGCAGGTAGAACAAGTTTTGTGGTGCCTTTCAGCTGCCTACCGGGGTAGTGTAAAAACTACCAACAGAACTCGTTTCTGGCACCTTTGCCTGTGGAGCTGTGCATGGGGTGTGTTTGGAACATTTTGTCAGCAGCCGAGTCCAAAATTCAGCCGTTCCCCATCTCAGCCCAGAAAGCAGGTAGAACAAGTTTTGTGGTGCCTTTCAGCTGCCTACCGGGGTACTGTAAAAACTACCAACAGAACTCGTTTCTGGCACCTTCCCCGGTGGAGTTGTGCATGGGGTGTGTTTGGAACATTTTTTCACCAGCCGAGTCCAAAATTCAGCTGATCCCCATCTCAGCCCAGAAAGCAGGTAGAACAAGTTTTGTGGTGCCTTTCAGCTGCCTACTGGGGTAGTGTAAAAACTACCAACAGAACTCGTTTCTGGCACCTTCCCCGGTGGAGTTGTGCATGGGGTGTGTTTGGAACATTTTGTCACCAGCCGAGTCCAAAATTCAGCGATTCCCCATCTCAGCCCAGAAAGCAGGTAGAAAAACTTTTGTGGTGCCTTTCAGCTGCCTACCGGGGTAGTGTAAAAACTACCAACAGAACTCGTTTCTGGCACCTTCCCCGGTGGAGTTGTGCATGGGGTGTGTTTGGAACATTTTGTCAGCAGCCAAGTCCAAAATTCAGCTGATGCCCATCTCAGCCCAGAAAGCAGGTAGAAAAACTTTTGTGGTGCCTTTCAGCTGCCTACCGGGGTAGTGTAAAAACTACCAACAGAACTCGTTTCTGGCACCTTCCTCGGTGGAGTTGTGCATGGGGTGTGTTTGGAACATTTTGTCAGCAGCCGAGTCCAAAACTCAGCTGTTCCCCATCTCAGCCCAGAAAGCAGGTAGAACAAGTTTTCTGGTGCCTTTCAGCTGCCTACCGGGGTAGTGTAAAAACTACCAACAGAACTCGTTTCTGGCACCTTTGCCGGTGGAGCTGTGCATGGGGTGTGTTTGGAACATTTTGTTACCAGCCGAGTCCAAAATTCAGCCGTTCCCCATCTCAGCCCAGAAAGCAGGTAGAACAAGTTTTGTGGTGCCTTTCAGCTGCCTACTGGGGTACTGTAAAAACTACCAACAGAACTCGTTTCTGGCACCTTCCCCGGTGGAGGTGTGCATGGGGTGTGTTTGGAACATTTTGTCAGCAGCCAAGTCCAAAATTCAGCTGATCCCCATCTCAGCCCAGAAAGCAGGTAGAAAAACTTTTGTGGTGCCTTTCAGCTGCCTACCGGGGTAGTGTAAAAACTACCAACAGAACTCGTTTCTGGCACCTTCCCCGGTGGAGGTGTGCATGGGGTGTGTTTGGAACATTTTGTCACCAGCCAAGTCCAAAATTCAGCTGATCCCCATCTCAGCCCAGAAAGCAGGTAGAAAAACTTTTGTGGTGCCTTTCAGCTGCCTACCGGGGTAGTGTAAAAACTACCAACAGAACTCGTTTCTGGCACCTTCCTCGGTGGAGTTGTGCATGGGGTGTGTTTGGAACATTTTGTCACCAGCCGAGTCCAAAAATCAGCTGTTCCCCATCTCAGCCCAGAAAGCAGGTAGAACAAGTTTTGTGGTGCCTTTCAGCTGCCTACTGGGGTACTGTAAAAACTACCAACAGAACTCATTTCTGGCACCTTTGCCGGTGGAGCTGTGCATGGGGTGTTTTTGGAACATTTTGTTACCAGCCGAGTCCAAAATTCAGCCGTTCCCCATCTCAGCCCAGAAAGCAGGTACAACAAGTTTTGTGGTGCCTTTCAGCTGCCTACTGGGGTACTGTAAAAACTACCAACAGAACTCGTTTCTGGCACCTTCCCCGGTGGAGGTGTGCATGGGGTGTGTTTGGAACATTTTGTCAGCAGCCGAGTCCAAAATTCAGCGATTCTCCATCTCAGCCCAGAAAGCAGGTAGAACAAGTTTTGTGGTGCCTTTCAGCTGCCTACCGGGGTACTGTAAAAACTACCAACAGAACTCGTTTCTGGCACCTTCCCCGGTGGAGCTGTGCATGGGGTGTGTTTGGAACATTTTGTCACCAGCCGAGTCCAAAACTCAGCGATTCCCCATCTCAGCCCAGAAAGCAGGTAGAACAAGTTTTGTGGTGCCTTTCAGCTGCCTACCGGGGTAGTGTAAAAACTACCAACAGAACTCGTTTCTGGCACCTTTGCCGGTGGAGCTGTGCATGGGGTGTGTTTGGAACATTTTGTTACCAGCCGAGTCCAAAATTCAGCCGTTCCCCATCTCAGCCCAGAAAGCAGGTAGAACAAGTTTTGTGGTGCCTTTCAGCTGCCTACCGGGGTAGTGTAAAAACTACCAACAGAACTCGTTTCTGGCACCTTCCTCGGTGGAGTTGTGCATGGGGTGTGTTTGGAACATTTTGTCAGCAGCCGAGTCCAAAACTCAGCTGTTCCCCATCTCAGCCCAGAAAGCAGGTAGAAAAACTTTTGTGGTGCCTTTCAGCTGCCTACCGGGGTACTGTAAA
This sequence comes from Falco cherrug, assembly GCF_023634085.1. Taxonomy (NCBI): domain Eukaryota; kingdom Metazoa; phylum Chordata; class Aves; order Falconiformes; family Falconidae; genus Falco; species Falco cherrug. The sequence continues at coordinate 711,214 of NW_026599499.1, read as the reverse complement.
AACTACCAACAGAACTCGTTTCTGGCACCTTCCCCGGTGGAGTTGTGCATGGGGTGTGTTTGGAACATTTTGTTACCAGCCGAGTCCAAAATTCAGCCGTTCCCCATCTCAGCCCAGAAAGCAGGTACAACAAGTTTTGTGGTGCCTTTCAGCTGCCTACCGGGGTAGTGTAAAAACTACCAACAGAACTCGTTTCTGGCACCTTCCCCGGTGGAGGTGTGCATGGGGTGTGTTTGGAAAACTTTGTCACCAGCCGAGTCCAAAATTCAGCCGTTCCCCATCTCAGCCCAGAAAGCAGGTAGAACAAGTTTTGTGGTGCCTTTCTCTTGCCTACCAGGGTAGTGTAAAATCTACCAACAGAACTCGTTTCTGGCACCTTTGCCTGTGGAGCTGTGCATGGGGTGTGTTTGGAACATTTTGTCAGCAGCCGAGTCCAAAATTCAGCCGTTCCCCATCTCAGCCCAGAAAGCAGGTAGAACAAGTTTTGTGGTGCCTTTCAGCTGCCTACCGGGGTAGTGTAAAAACTACCAACAGAACTCGTTTCTGGCACCTTCCCCGGTGGAGTTGTGCATGGGGTGTGTTTGGAACATTTTGTCAGCAGCCGAGTCCAAACTTCAGCGATTCCCCATCTCAGCCCAGAAAGCAGGTAGAACAAGTTTTGTGGTGCCTTTCAGCTGCCTACCGGGGTAGTGTAAAAACTACCAACAGAACTCGTTTCTGGCACCTTCCTCGGTGGAGTTGTGCATGGGGTGTGTTTGGAACATTTTGTCAGCAGCCGAGTCCAAAACTCAGCTGTTCCCCATCTCAGCCCAGAAAGCAGGTAGAACAAGTTTTGTGGTGCCTTTCAGCTGCCTACCGGGGTAGTGTAAAAACTACCAACAGAACTCGTTTCTGGCACCTTTGCCGGTGGAGCTGTGCATGGGGTGTGTTTGGAACATTTTGTTAACAGCCTAGTCCAAAATTCAGCCGTTCCCCATCTCAGCCCAGAAAGCAGGTAGAACAAGTTTTGTGGTGCCTTTCAGCTGCCTACTGGGGTAGTGTAAAAACTACCAACAGAACTCGTTTCTGGCACCTTCCCCGGTGGAGGTGTGCATGGGGTGTGTTTGGAACATTTTGTCACCAGCCGAGTCCAAAATTCAGCCGTTCCCCATCTCAGCCCAGAAAGCAGGTAGAACAAGTTTTGTGGTGCCTTTCAGCTGCCTACCGGTGTAGTGTAAAAACTACCAACAGAACTCGTTTCTGGCACCTTCCCCGGTGGAGTTGTGCATGGGGTGTGTTTGGAACATTTTGTTACCAGCCGAGTCCAAAATTCAGCCGTTCCCCATCTCAGCCCAGAAAGCAGGTAGAACAAGTTTTGTGGTGCCTTTCAGCTGCCTACTGGGGTACTGTAAAAACTACCAACAGAACTCGTTTCTGGCACCTTTGCCGGTGGAGCTGTGCATGGGGTGTGTTTGGAACATTTTGTCACCAGCCGAGTCCAAAATTCAGCGACTCTCCATCTCAGCCCAGAAAGCAGGTAGAACAAGTTTTGTGGTGCCTTTCAGCTTCCTACCGGGGTAGTGTAAAAACTACCAACAGAACTCGTTTCTGGCACCTTTGCCAGTGGAGCTGTGCATGGGGTGTGTTTGGAACATTTTGTCAGCAGCCGAGTCCAAAACTCAGCCGTTCCCCATCTCAGCCCAGAAAGCAGGTAGAACAAGTTTTGTGGTGCCTTTCAGCTGCCTACCGGGGTAGTGTAAAAACTACCAACAGAACTCGTTTCTGGCACCTTCCCCGGTGGAGTTGTGCATGGGGTGTGTTTGGAACATTTTGTCTGCAGCCGAGTCCAAAACTCAGCTGTTCCCCATCTCAGCCCAGAAAGCAGGTAGAACAAGTTTTGTGGTGCCTTTCAGCTGCCTACCGGGGTAGTGTAAAAACTACCAACAGAACTCGTTTCTGGCACCTTTGCCGGTGGAGCTGTGCATGGGGTGTGTTTGGAACATTTTGTTACCAGCCGAGTCCAAAATTCAGCCGTTCCCCATCTCAGCCCAGAAAGCAGGTAGAAAAACTTTTGTGGTGCCTTTCAGCTGCCTACCGGGGTAGTGTAAAAACTACCAACAGAACTCGTTTCTGGCACCTTCCTCGGTGGAGTTGTGCATGGGGTGTGTTTGGAATATTTTGTCACCAGCCGAGTCCAAAATTCAGCCGTTCCCCATCTCAGCCCAGAAAGCAGGTAGAAAAACTTTTGTGGTGCCTTTCAGCTGCCTACCGGGGTAGTGTAAAAACTACCAACAGAACTCATTTCTGGAACCTTCCCCGGTGGAGCTGTGCATGGGGTGTGTTTAGAACATTTTGTTACCAGCCGAGTCCAAAACTCAGCCGTTCCCCATCTCAGCCCAGAAAGCAGGTAGAACAAGTTTTGTGGTGCCTTTCAGCTGCCTACTGGGGTACTGTAAAAACTACCAACAGAACTCGTTTCTGGCACCTTCCCCGGTGGAGGTGTGCATGGGGTGTGTTTGGAACATTTTGTCACCAGCCGAGTCCAAAATTCAGCGATTCTCCATCTCAGCCCAGAAAGCAGGTAGAACAAGTTTTGTGGTGCCTTTCAGCTGCCTACCGGGGTACTGTAAAAACTACCAACAGAACTCGTTTCTGGCACCTTCCCCGGTGGAGCTGTGCATGGGGTGTGTTTGGAACATTTTGTCAGCAGCCGAGTCCAAAACTCAGCCGTTCCCCATCTCAGCCCAGAAAGCAGGTAGAACAAGTTTTGTGGTGCCTTTCAGCTGCCTACCGGGGTAGTGTAAAAACTACCAACAGAACTCGTTTCTGGCACCTTCCCCGGTGGAGTTGTGCATGGGGTGTGTTTGGAACATTTTGTCTGCAGCCGAGTCCAAAACTCAGCTGTTCCCCATCTCAGCCCAGAAAGCAGGTAGAACAAGTTTTGTGGTGCCTTTCAGCTGCCTACCGGGGTAGTGTAAAAACTACCAACAGAACTCGTTTCTGGCACCTTTGCCGGTGGAGTTGTGCATGGGGTGTGTTTGGAACATTTTGTCACCAGCCGAGTCCAAAATTCAGCGATTCCCCATCTCAGCCCAGAAAGCAGGTACAACAAGTTTTGTGGTGCCTTTCAGCTGCCTACCGGGGTACTGTAAAAACTACCAACAGAACTCGTTTCTGGCACCTTCCCCGGTGGAGTTGTGCATGGGGTGTGTTTGGAACATTTTGTCTGCAGCCGAGTCCAAAATTCAGCCGTTCCCCATCTCAGCCCAGAAAGCAGGTAGAAAAACTTTTGTGGTGCCTTTCAGCTGCCTACCGGGGTAGTGTAAAAACTACCAACAGAACTCGTTTCTGGCACCTTCCCCGGTGGAGTTGTGCATGGGGTGTGTTTGGAACATTTTGTCAGCAGCCGAGTCCAAAATTCAGCGATTCTCCATCTCAGCCCAGAAAGCAGGTAGAACAAGTTTTGTGGTGCCTTTCAGCTGCCTACCGGGGTAGTGTAAAAACTACCAACAGAACTCGTTTCTGGCACCTTCCCCGGTGGAGTTGTGCATGGGGTGTGTTTGGAACATTTTGTCAGCAGCCAAGTCCAAAATTCAGCTGATCCCCATCTCAGCCCAGAAAGCAGGTAGAACAAGTTTTGTGGTGCCTTTCAGCTGCCTACCGGGGTAGTGTAAAAACTACCAACAGAACTCGTTTCTGGCACCTTCCCCGGTGGAGTTGTGCATGGGGTGTGTTTGGAACATTTTGTCACCAGCCGAGTCCAAAATTCAGCGATTCCCCATCTCAGCCCAGAAAGCAGGTACAACAAGTTTTGTGGTGCCTTTCAGCTGCCTACCGGGGTAGTGTAAAAACTACCAACAGAACTCGTTTCTGGCACCTTCCCCGGTGGAGTTGTGCATGGGGTGTGTTTGGAACATTTTGTCAGCAGCCAAGTCCAAAATTCAGCTGATGCCCATCTCAGCCCAGAAAGCAGGTAGAAAAACTTTTGTGGTGCCTTTCAGCTGCCTACCGGGGTAGTGTAAAAACTACCAACAGAACTCGTTTCTGGCACCTTCCTCGGTGCAGTTGTGCATGGGGTGTGTTTGGAACATTTTTTCAGCAGCCGAGTCCAAAACTCAGCTGTTCCCCATCTCAGCCCAGAAAGCAGGTAGAACAAGTTTTGTGGTGCCTTTCAGCTGCCTACCGGGGTAGTGTAAAAACTACCAACAGAACTCGTTTCTGGCACCTTTGCCGGTGGAGCTGTGCATGGGGTGTGTTTGGAACATTTTGTTACCAGCCGAGTCCAAAATTCAGCCGTTCCCCATCTCAGCCCAGAAAGCAGGTAGAACAAGTTTTGTGGTGCCTTTCAGCTGCCTACCGGGGTAGTGTAAAAACTACCAACAGAACTCGTTTCTGGCACCTTCCTCGGTGGAGTTGTGCATGGGGTGTGTTTGGAACATTTTGTCAGCAGCCGAGTCCAAAACTCAGCTGTTCCCCATCTCAGCCCAGAAAGCAGGTAGAAAAACTTTTGTGGTGCCTTTCAGCTGCCTACCGGGGTACTGTAAAAACTACCAACAGAACTCGTTTCTGGCACCTTCCCCGGTGGAGTTGTGCATGGGGTGTGTTTGGAACATTTTGTTACCAGCCGAGTCCAAAATTCAGCCGTTCCTCATCTCAGCCCAGAAAGCAGGTAGAACAAGTTTTGTGGTGCCTTTCTCTTGCCTACCGGGGTAGTGTAAAAACTACCAACAGAACTCGTTTCTGGCACCTTCCCCGGTGGAGCTGTGCATGGGGTGTGTTTGGAACATTTTGTCAGCAGCCGAGTCCAAAATTCAGCCGTTCCCCATCTCAGCCCAGAAAGCAGGTAGAACAAGTTTTGTGGTGCCTTTCTCTTGCCTACCAGGGTAGTGTAAAATCTACCAACAGAACTCGTTTCTGGCACCTTTGCCTGTGGAGCTGTGCATGGGGTGTGTTTGGAACATTTTGTCAGCAGCCGAGTCCAAAATTCAGCCGTTCCCCATCTCAGCCCAGAAAGCAGGTAGAACAAGTTTTGTGGTGCCTTTCAGCTGCCTACCGGGGTACTGTAAAAACTACCAACAGAACTCGTTTCTGGCACCTTCCCCGGTGGAGTTGTGCATGGGGTGTGTTTGGAACATTTTGTCAGCAGCCGAGTCCAAACTTCAGCGATTCCCCATCTCAGCCCAGAAAGCAGGTAGAACAAGTTTTGTGGTGCCTTTCAGCTGCCTACCGGGGTAGTGTAAAAACTACCAACAGAACTCGTTTCTGGCACCTTCCTCGGTGGAGTTGTGCATGGGGTGTGTTTGGAACATTTTGTCAGCAGCCGAGTCCAAAACTCAGCTGTTCCCCATCTCAGCCCAGAAAGCAGGTAGAACAAGTTTTGTGGTGCCTTTCAGCTGCCTACCGGGGTAGTGTAAAAACTACCAACAGAACTCGTTTCTGGCACCTTCCCTAGTGGAGTTGTGCATGGGGTGTGTTTGGAACATTTTGTTACCAGCCGAGTCCAAAATTCAGCCGTTCCCCATCTCAGCCCAGAAAGCAGGTAGAACAAGTTTTGTGGTGCCTTTCAGCTGCCTACTGGGGTAGTGTAAAATCTACCAACAGAACTCGTTTCTGGCACCTTTGCCGGTGGAGCTGTGCATGGGGTGTGTTTGGAACATTTTGTTACCAGCCGAGTCCAAAATTCAGCTGTTCCCCATCTCAGCCCAGAAAGCAGGTAGAACAAGTTTTCTGGTGCCTTTCAGCTGCCTACCGGGGTACTGTAAAAACTACCAACAGAACTCGTTTCTGGCACCTTCCCCGGTGGAGTTGTGCATGGGGTGTGTTTGGAACATTTTGTTACCAGCCGAGTCCAAAATTCAGCCGTTCCTCATCTCAGCCCAGAAAGCAGGTAGAACAAGTTTTGTGGTGCCTTTCAGCTGCCTACCGGGGTAGTGTAAAAACTACCAACAGAACTCGTTTCTGGCACCTTCCCCGGTGGAGTTGTGCATGGGGTGTGTTTGGAACATTTTGTCAGCAGCCGAGTCCAAAATTCAGCCGTTCCCCATCTCAGCCCAGAAAGCAGGTAGAACAAGTTTTGTGGTGCCTTTCTCTTGCCTACCAGGGTAGTGTAAAATCTACCAACAGAACTCGTTTCTGGCACCTTTGCCTGTGGAGCTGTGCATGGGGTGTGTTTGGAACATTTTGTCAGCAGCCGAGTCCAAAATTCAGCCGTTCCCCATCTCAGCCCAGAAAGCAGGTAGAACAAGTTTTGTGGTGCCTTTCAGCTGCCTACCGGGGTACTGTAAAAACTACCAACAGAACTCGTTTCTGGCACCTTCCCCGGTGGAGTTGTGCATGGGGTGTGTTTAGAACATTTTGTCAGCAGCCGAGTCCAAACTTCAGCGATTCCCCATCTCAGCCCAGAAAGCAGGTAGAACAAGTTTTGTGGTGCCTTTCAGCTGCCTACCGGGGTAGTGTAAAAACTACCAACAGAACTCGTTTCTGGCACCTTCCTCGGTGGAGTTGTGCATGGGCTGTGTTTGGAACATTTTGTCAGCAGCCGAGTCCAAAACTCAGCTGTTCCCCATCTCAGCCCAGAAAGCAGGTAGAACAAGTTTTGTGGTGCCTTTCAGCTGCCTACCGGGGTAGTGTAAAAACTACCAACAGAACTCGTTTCTGGCACCTTTGCCGGTGGAGCTGTGCATGGGGTGTGTTTGGAACATTTTGTTACCAGCCGAGTCCAAAATTCAGCCGTTCCCCATCTCAGCCCAGAAAGCAGGTAGAACAAGTTTTGTGGTGCCTTTCAGCTGCCTACCGGGGTAGTGTAAAAACTACCAACAGAACTCGTTTCTGGCACCTTCCCCGGTGGAGTTGTGCATGGGGTGTGTTTGGAACATTTTGTCTGCAGCCGAGTCCAAAACTCAGCTGTTCCCCATCTCAGCCCAGAAAGCAGGTAGAACAAGTTTTCTGGTGCCTTTCAGCTGCCTACCGGGGTAGTGTAAAAACTACCAACAGAACTCGTTTCTGGCACCTTCCCCGGAGGAGTTGTGCATGGGGTGTGTTTGGAACATTTTGTTACCAGCCGAGTCCAAAATTCAGCCGTTCCCCATCTCAGCCCAGAAAGCAGGTAGAACAAGTTTTGTGGTGCCTTTCAGCTGCCTACCGGGGTAGTGTAAAAACTACCAACAGAACTCGTTTCTGGCACCTTCCTCGGTGGAGTTGTGCATGGGGTGTGTTTGGAACATTTTGTCACCAGCCGAGTCCAAAATTCAGCCGTTCCCCATCTCAGCCCAGAAAGCAGGTACAACAAGTTTTGTGGTGCCTTTCAGCTGCCTACCGGGGTACTGTAAAAACTACCAACAGAACTCGTTTCTGGCACCTTCCTCGGTGGAGTTGTGCATGGGGTGTGTTTGGAACATTTTGTCAGCAGCCGAGTCCAAAACTCAGCTGTTCCCCATCTCAGCCCAGAAAGCAGGTAGAACAAGTTTTGTGGTGCCTTTCAGCTGCCTACCGGGGTAGTGTAAAAACTACAAACAGAACTCGTTTCTGGCACCTTTGCCGGTGGAGCTGTGCATGGGGTGTGTTTGGAACATTTTGTTACCAGCCGAGTCCAAAATTCAGCCGTTCCCCATCTCAGCCCAGAAAGCAGGTAGAACAAGTTTTGTGGTGCCTTTCAGCTGCCTACCGGGGTAGTGTAAAAACTACCAACAGAACTCGTTTCTGGCACCTTTGCCTGTGGAGCTGTACATGGGGTGTGTTTGGAAAATTTTTTCACCAGCCGAGTCCAAAATTCAGCTGATCCCCATCTCAGCCCAGAAAGCAGGTAGAACAAGTTTTGTGGTGCCTTTCAGCTGCCTACCGGGGTACTGTAAAAACTACCAACAGAACTCGTTTCTGGCACCTTCCCCGGTGGAGTTGTGCATGGGGTGTGTTTGGAACATTTTGTCAGCAGCCGAGTCCAAACTTCAGCCGTTCCCCATCTCAGCCCAGAAAGCAGGTAGAACAAGTTTTGTGGTGCCTTTCAGCTGCCTACCGGGGTAGTGTAAAAACTACCAACAGAACTCGTTTCTGGCACCTTCCCCGGTGGAGTTGTGCATGGGGTGTGTTTGGAACATTTTGTCAGCAGCCGAGTCCAAAACTCAGCTGTTCCCCATCTCAGCCCAGAAAGCAGGTACAACAAGTTTTGTGGTGCCTTTCAGCTGCCTACCGGGGTAGTGTAAAAACTACCAACAGAACTCGTTTCTGGCACCTTTGCCGGTGGAGCTGTGCATGGGGTGTGTTTGGAACATTTTGTTACCAGCCGAGTCCAAAATTCAGCCGTTCCCCATCTCAGCCCAGAAAGCAGGTAGAACAAGTTTTGTGGTGCCTTTCAGCTGCCTACCGGGGTAGTGTAAAAACTACCAACAGAACTCGTTTCTGGCACCTTCCCCGGTGGAGTTGTGCATGGGGTGTGTTTGGAACATTTTGTCTGCAGCCGAGTCCAAAACTCAGCTGTTCCCCATCTCAGCCCAGAAAGCAGGTAGAACAAGTTTTCTGGTGCCTTTCAGCTGCCTACCGGGGTAGTGTAAAAACTACCAACAGAACTCGTTTCTGGCACCTTCCCCGGTGGAGTTGTGCATGGGGTGTGTTTGGAACATTTTGTTACCAGCCGAGTCCAAAATTCAGCCGTTCCCCATCTCAGCCCAGAAAGCAGGTAGAACAAGTTTTGTGGTGCCTTTCAGCTGCCTACCGGGGTAGTGTAAAAATTACAAACAGAACTCGTTTCTGGCACCTTCCCCGGTGGAGTTGTGCATGGGGTGTGTTTGGAACATTTTGTCACCAGCCGAGTCCAAAATTCAGCGATTCCCCATCTCAGCCCAGAAAGCAGGTAGAAAAACTTTTGTGGTGCCTTTCAGCTGCCTACCGGGGTACTGTAAAAACTACCAACAGAACTCGTTTCTGGCACCTTCCCCGGTGGAGGTGTGCATGGGGTGTGTTTGGAAAATTTTTTCACCAGCCGAGTCCAAAATTCAGCTGTTCCCCATCTCAGCCCAGAAAGCAGGTAGAAAAACTTTTGTGGTGCCTTTCAGCTGCCTACCGGGGTAGTGTAAAAACTACCAACAGAACTCGTTTCTGGCACCTTCCTCGGTGGAGTTGTGCATGGGGTGTGTTTGGAACATTTTGTCACCAGCCGAGTCCAAAATTCAGCCGTTCCCCATCTCAGCCCAGAAAGCAGGTAGAACAAGTTTTGTGGTGCCTTTCAGCTGCCTACCGGGGTACTGTAAAAACTACCAACAGAACTCGTTTCTGGCACCTTCCCCGGTGGAGTTGTGCATGGGGTGTGTTTAGAACATTTTGTCACCAGCCGAGTCCAAAATTCAGCGATTCCCCATCTCAGCCCAGAAAGCAGGTAGAACAAGTTTTGTGGTGCCTTTCAGCTGCCTACCGGGGTAGTGTAAAAACTACCAACAGAACTCGTTTCTGGCACATTCCCCGGTGGAGTTGTGCATGGGGTGTGTTTGGAACATTTTGTCAGCAGCCGAGTCCAAAATTCAGCTGATCCCCATCTCAGCCCAGAAAGCAGGTAGAAAAACTTTTGTGGTGCCTTTCAGCTGCCTACCGGGGTAGTGTAAAAACTACCAACAGAACTCGTTTCTGGCACCTTCCCCGGTGGAGTTGTGCATGGGGTGTGTTTGGAACATTTTGTCAGCAGCCAAGTCCAAAATTCAGCTGATCCCCATCTCAGCCCAGAAAGCAGGTAGAAAAACTTTTGTGGTGCCTTTCAGCTGCCTACCGGGGTAGTGTAAAAACTACCAACAGAACTCGTTTCTGGCACCTTCCCCGGTGGAGTTGTGCATGGGGTGTGTTTGGAACATTTTGTCACCAGCCGAGTCCAAAATTCAGCTGATCCCCATCTCAGCCCAGAAAGCAGGTAGAAAAACTTTTGTGGTGCCTTTCAGCTGCCTACCGGGGTAGTGTAAAAACTACCAACAGAACTCGTTTCTGGCACCTTCCTCGGTGGAGTTGTGCATGGGGTGTGTTTGGAACATTTTGTCAGCAGCCAAGTCCAAAATTCAGCTGATCCCCATCTCAGCCCAGAAAGCAGGTAGAACAAGTTTTGTGGTGCCTTTCAGCTGCCTACCGGGGTAGTGTAAAAACTACCAACAGAACTCGTTTCTGGCACCTTCCCCGGTGGAGTTGTGCATGGGGTGTGTTTGGAACATTTTTTCACCAGCCGAGTCCAAAATTCAGCTGATCCCCATCTCAGCCCAGAAAGCAGGTAGAACAAGTTTTGTGGTGCCTTTCAGCTGCCTACTGGGGTAGTGTAAAAACTACCAACAGAACTCGTTTCTGGCACCTTCCCCGGTGGAGTTGTGCATGGGGTGTGTTTGGAACATTTTGTCACCAGCCGAGTCCAAAATTCAGCGATTCCCCATCTCAGCCCAGAAAGCAGGTAGAAAAACTTTTGTGGTGCCTTTCAGCTGCCTACCGGGGTAGTGTAAAAACTACCAACAGAACTCGTTTCTGGCACCTTCCCCGGTGGAGTTGTGCATGGGGTGTGTTTGGAACATTTTGTCAGCAGCCAAGTCCAAAATTCAGCTGATGCCCATCTCAGCCCAGAAAGCAGGTAGAAAAACTTTTGTGGTGCCTTTCAGCTGCCTACCGGGGTAGTGTAAAAACTACCAACAGAACTCGTTTCTGGCACCTTCCTCGGTGGAGTTGTGCATGGGGTGTGTTTGGAACATTTTGTCAGCAGCCGAGTCCAAAACTCAGCTGTTCCCCATCTCAGCCCAGAAAGCAGGTAGAACAAGTTTTCTGGTGCCTTTCAGCTGCCTACCGGGGTAGTGTAAAAACTACCAACAGAACTCGTTTCTGGCACCTTTGCCGGTGGAGCTGTGCATGGGGTGTGTTTGGAACATTTTGTTACCAGCCGAGTCCAAAATTCAGCCGTTCCCCATCTCAGCCCAGAAAGCAGGTAGAACAAGTTTTGTGGTGCCTTTCAGCTGCCTACTGGGGTACTGTAAAAACTACCAACAGAACTCGTTTCTGGCACCTTCCCCGGTGGAGGTGTGCATGGGGTGTGTTTGGAACATTTTGTCAGCAGCCAAGTCCAAAATTCAGCTGATCCCCATCTCAGCCCAGAAAGCAGGTAGAAAAACTTTTGTGGTGCCTTTCAGCTGCCTACCGGGGTAGTGTAAAAACTACCAACAGAACTCGTTTCTGGCACCTTCCCCGGTGGAGGTGTGCATGGGGTGTGTTTGGAACATTTTGTCACCAGCCAAGTCCAAAATTCAGCTGATCCCCATCTCAGCCCAGAAAGCAGGTAGAAAAACTTTTGTGGTGCCTTTCAGCTGCCTACCGGGGTAGTGTAAAAACTACCAACAGAACTCGTTTCTGGCACCTTCCTCGGTGGAGTTGTGCATGGGGTGTGTTTGGAACATTTTGTCACCAGCCGAGTCCAAAAATCAGCTGTTCCCCATCTCAGCCCAGAAAGCAGGTAGAACAAGTTTTGTGGTGCCTTTCAGCTGCCTACTGGGGTACTGTAAAAACTACCAACAGAACTCATTTCTGGCACCTTTGCCGGTGGAGCTGTGCATGGGGTGTTTTTGGAACATTTTGTTACCAGCCGAGTCCAAAATTCAGCCGTTCCCCATCTCAGCCCAGAAAGCAGGTACAACAAGTTTTGTGGTGCCTTTCAGCTGCCTACTGGGGTACTGTAAAAACTACCAACAGAACTCGTTTCTGGCACCTTCCCCGGTGGAGGTGTGCATGGGGTGTGTTTGGAACATTTTGTCAGCAGCCGAGTCCAAAATTCAGCGATTCTCCATCTCAGCCCAGAAAGCAGGTAGAACAAGTTTTGTGGTGCCTTTCAGCTGCCTACCGGGGTACTGTAAAAACTACCAACAGAACTCGTTTCTGGCACCTTCCCCGGTGGAGCTGTGCATGGGGTGTGTTTGGAACATTTTGTCACCAGCCGAGTCCAAAACTCAGCCGTTCCCCATCTCAGCCCAGAAAGCAGGTACAACAAGTTTTGTGGTGCCTTTCAGCTGCCTACCGGGGTAGTGTAAAAACTACCAACAGAACTCGTTTCTGGCACCTTCCCCGGTGGAGTTGTGCATGGGGTGTGTTTGGAACATTTTGTCAGCAGCCGAGTCCAAAACTCAGCCGTTCCCCATCTCAGCCCAGAAAGCAGGTAGAACAAGTTTTGTGGTGCCTTTCAGCTGCCTACCGGGGTAGTGTAAAAACTACCAACAGAACTCGTTTCTGGCACCTTCCTCGGTGGAGTTGTGCATGGGGTGTGTTTGGAACATTTTGTCAGCAGCCGAGTCCAAAACTCAGCTGTTCCCCATCTCAGCCCAGAAAGCAGGTAGAAAAACTTTTGTGGTGCCTTTCAGCTGCCTACCGGGGTACTGTAAAAACTACCAACAGAACTCGTTTCTGGCACCTTTGCCGGTGGAGCTGTGCATGGGGTGTGTTTGGAACATTTTGTTACCAGCCGAGTCCAAAATTCAGCCGTTCCTCATCTCAGCCCAGAAAGCAGGTACAACAAGTTTTGTGGTGCCTTTCAGCTGCCTACCGGGGTAGTGTAAAAACTACCAACAGAACTCGTTTCTGGCACCTTCCCCGGTGGAGGTGTGCATGGGGTGTGTTTGGAACATTTTGTCAGCAGCCGAGTCCAAAATTCAGCCGTTCCCCATCTCAGCCCAGAAAGCAGGTACAACAAGTTTTGTGGTGCCTTTCAGCTGCCTACCGGGGTAGTGTAAAAACTACCAACAGAACTCGTTTCTGGCACCTTCCCCGGTGGAGCTGTGCAGGGGGTGTGTTTGGAACATTTTGTCAGCAGCCGAGTCCAAAATTCAGCCGTTCCCCATCTCAGCCCAGAAAGCAGGTAGAACAAGTTTTGTGGTGCCTTTCAGCTGCCTACCGGGGTACTGTAAAAACTACCAACAGAACTCGTTTCTGGCACCTTCCCCGGTGGAGTTGTGCATGGGGTGTGTTTGGAACATTTTGTCAGCAGCCGAGTCCAAACTTCAGCCGTTCCCCATCTCAGCCCAGAAAGCAGGTACAACAAGTTTTGTGGTGCCTTTCAGCTGCCTACCGGGGTAGTGTAAAAACTACCAACAGAACTCGTTTCTGGCACCTTCCCCGGTGGAGGTGTGCATGGGGTGTGTTTGGAACATTTTGTCAGCAGCCGAGTCCAAAACTCAGCCGTTCCCCATCTCAGCCCAGAAAGCAGGTAGAACAAGTTTTGTTGTGCCTTTCAGCTGCCTACCGGGGTAGTGTAAAAACTACCAACAGAACTCGTTTCTGGCACCTTCCTCGGTGGAGTTGTGCATGGGGTGTGTTTGGAACATTTTGTCAGCAGCCGAGTCCAAAACTCAGCTGTTCCCCATCTCAGCCCAGAAAGCAGGTAGAAAAACTTTTGTGGTGCCTTTCAGCTGCCTACCGGGGTACTGTAAAAACTACCAACAGAACTCGTTTCTGGCACCTTTGCCGGTGGAGCTGTGCATGGGGTGTGTTTGGAACATTTTGTTACCAGCCGAGTCCAAAATTCAGCCGTTCCCCATCTCAGCCCAGAAAGCAGGTAGAACAAGTTTTCTGGTGCCTTTCAGCTGCCTACCGGGGTAGTGTAAAAACTACCAACAGAACTCGTTTCTGGCACCTTTGCCGGTGGAGCTGTGCATGGGGTGTGTTTGGAACATTTTGTTACCAGCCGAGTCCAAAATTCAGCCGTTCCTCATCTCAGCCCAGAAAGCAGGTACAACAAGTTTTGTGGTGCCTTTCAGCTGCCTACCGGGGTAGTGTAAAAACTACCAACAGAACTCGTTTCTGGCACCTTCCCCGGTGGAGCTGTGCATGGGGTGTGTTTGGAACATTTTGTTACCAGCCGAGTCCAAAATTCAGCCGTTCCCCATCTCAGCCCAGAAAGCAGGTAGAACAAGTTTTGTGGTGCCTTTCTCTTGCCTACCAGGGTAGTGTAAAATCTACCAACAGAACTCGTTTCTGGCACCTTCCCCGGTGGAGCTGTGCATGGGGTGTGTTTGGAACATTTTGTCAGCAGCCGAGTCCAAAATTCAGCCGTTCCCCATCTCAGCCCAGAAAGCAGGTAGAACAAGTTTTGTGGTGCCTTTCAGCTGCCTACCGGGGTACTGTAAAAACTACCAACAGAACTCGTTTCTGGCACCTTCCCCGGTGGAGTTGTGCATGGGGTGTGTTTGGAACATTTTGTCAGCAGCCGAGTCCAAACTTCAGCGATTCCCCATCTCAGCCCAGAAAGCAGGTAGAACAAGTTTTGTGGTGCCTTTCAGCTGCCTACCGGGGTAGTGTAAAAACTACCAACAGAACTCGTTTCTGGCACCTTCCTCGGTGGAGTTGTGCATGGGGTGTGTTTGGAACATTTTGTCAGCAGCCGAGTCCAAAACTCAGCTGTTCCCCATCTCAGCCCAGAAAGCAGGTAGAACAAGTTTTGTGGTGCCTTTCAGCTGCCTACCGGGGTAGTGTAAAAACTACCAACAGAACTCGTTTCTGGCACCTTCCTCGGTGGAGTTGTGCATGGGGTGTGTTTGGAACATTTTGTCAGCAGCCGAGTCCAAAATTCAGCCGTTCCCCATCTCAGCCCAGAAAGCAGGTAGAACAAGTTTTGTGGTGCCTTTCAGCTGCCTACTGGGGTAGTGTAAAAACTACCAACAGAACTCGTTTCTGGCACCTTCCCCGGTGGAGGTGTGCATGGGGTGTGTTTGGAACATTTTGTCAGCAGCCGAGTCCAAACTTCAGCGATTCTCCATCTCAGCCCAGAAAGCAGGTAGAACAAGTTTTGTGGTGCCTTTCAGCTGCCTACCGGGGTAGTGTAAAAACTACCAACAGAACTCGTTTCTGGCACCTTCCTCGGTGGAGTTGTGCATGGGGTGTGTTTGGAACATTTTGTCAGCAGCCGAGTCCAAAACTCAGCTGTTCCCCATCTCAGCCCAGAAAGCAGGTAGAAAAACTTTTGTGGTGCCTTTCAGCTGCCTACCGGGGTACTGTAAAAACTACCAACAGAACTCGTTTCTGGCACCTTTGCCGGTGGAGCTGTGCATGGGGTGTGTTTGGAACATTTTGTCAGCAGCCGAGTCCAAAACTCAGCTGTTCCCCATCTCAGCCCAGAAAGCAGGTAGAACAAGTTTTGTGGTGCCTTTCAGCTGCCTACCGGGGTAGTGTAAAAACTACCAACAGAACTCGTTTCTGGCACCTTCCCCGGTGGAGTTGTGCATGGGGTGTGTTTGGAACATTTTGTTACCAGCCGAGTCCAAAATTCAGCCGTTCCTCATCTCAGCCCAGAAAGCAGGTAGAACAAGTTTTGTGGTGCCTTTCAGCTGCCTACCGGGGTAGTGTAAAAACTACCAACAGAACTCGTTTCTGGCACCTTCCCCGGTGGAGGTGTGCATGGGGTGTGTTTGGAACATTTTGTCAGCAGCCGAGTCCAAAACTCAGCCGTTCCCCATCTCAGCCCAGAAAGCAGGTAGAACAAGTTTTGTGGTGCCTTTCAGCTGCCTACCGGGGTAGTGTAAAAATTACCAACAGAACTCGTTTCTGGCACCTTCCCCGGTGGAGTTGTGCATGGGGTGTGTTTGGAACATTTTGTCACCAGCCGAGTCCAAAATTCAGCGATTCCCCATCTCAGCCCAGAAAGCAGGTAGAAAAACTTTTGTGGTGCCTTTCAGCTGCCTACCGGGGTAGTGTAAAAACTACCAACAGAACTCGTTTCTGGCACCTTCCCCGGTGGAGGTGTGCATGGGGTGTGTTTGGAAAATTTTTTCACCAGCCGAGTCCAAAATTCAGCTGTTCCCCATCTCAGCCCAGAAAGCAGGTAGAAAAACTTTTGTGGTGCCTTTCAGCTGCCTACCGGGGTAGTGTAAAAACTACCAACAGAACTCGTTTCTGGCACCTTCCCCGGTGGAGTTGTGCATGGGGTGTGTTTGGAACATTTTGTCACCAGCCGAGTCCAAACTTCAGCGATTCCCCATCTCAGCCCAGAAAGCAGGTAGAACAAGTTTTGTGGTGCCTTTCAGCTGCCTACCGGGGTAGTGTAAAAACTACCAACAGAACTCGTTTCTGGCACCTTCCCCGGTGGAGTTGTGCATGGGGTGTGTTTAGAACATTTTGTCACCAGCCGAGTCCAAAATTCAGCGATTCCCCATCTCAGCCCAGAAAGCAGGTACAACAAGTTTTGTGGTGCCTTTCAGCTGCCTACCGGGGTAGTGTAAAAACTACTACCAGAACTCGTTTCTGGCACCTTTGCCGGTGGAGTTGTGCATGGGGTGTGTTTGGAACATTTTGTCAGCAGCCAAGTCCAAAATTCAGCTGATCCCCATCTCAGCCCAGAAAGCAGGTAGAAAAACTTTTGTGGTGCCTTTCAGCTGCCTACCGGGGTAGTGTAAAAACTACCAACAGAACTCGTTTCTGGCACCTTCCCCGGTGGAGTTGTGCATGGGGTGTGTTTGGAACATTTTGTCAGCAGCCAAGTCCAAAATTCAGCTGATCCCCATCTCAGCCCAGAAAGCAGGTAGAAAAACTTTTGTGGTGCCTTTCAGCTGCCTACCGGGGTAGTGTAAAAACTACCAACAGAACTCGTTTCTGGCACCTTCCCCGGTGGAGTTGTGCATGGGGTGTGTTTGGAACATTTTGTCACCAGCCGAGTCCAAAATTCAGCTGATCCCCATCTCAGCCCAGAAAGCAGGTAGAAAAACTTTTGTGGTGCCTTTCAGCTGCCTACCGGGGTAGTGTAAAAACTACCAACAGAACTCGTTTCTGGCACCTTCCTCGGTGGAGTTGTGCATGGGGTGTGTTTGGAACATTTTGTCAGCAGCCGAGTCCAAAACTCAGCTGTTCCCCATCTCAGCCCAGAAAGCAGGTACAACAAGTTTTGTGGTGCCTTTCAGCTGCCTACCGGGGTAGTGTAAAAATTACCAACAGAACTCATTTCTGGCACCTTCCTCGGTGGAGTTGTGCATGGGGTGTGTTTGGAACATTTTGTCAGCAGCCGAGTCCAAAACTCAGCTGTTCCCCATCTCAGCCCAGAAAGCAGGTAGAACAAGTTTTCTGGTGCCTTTCAGCTGCCTACCGGGGTAGTGTAAAAACTACCAACAGAACTCGTTTCTGGCACCTTTGCCGGTGGAGCTGTGCATGGGGTGTGTTTGGAACATTTTGTTACCAGCCGAGTCCAAAATTCAGCCGTTCCCCATCTCAGCCCAGAAAGCAGGTAGAACAAGTTTTGTGGTGCCTTTCAGCTGCCTACTGGGGTACTGTAAAAACTACCAACAGAACTCGTTTCTGGCACCTTCCCCGGTGGAGGTGTGCATGGGGTGTGTTTGGAACATTTTGTCAGCAGCCAAGTCCAAAATTCAGCTGATCCCCATCTCAGCCCAGAAAGCAGGTAGAAAAACTTTTGTGGTGCCTTTCAGCTGCCTACCGGGGTAGTGTAAAAACTACCAACAGAACTCGTTTCTGGCACCTTCCCCGGTGGAGTTGTGCATGGGGTGTGTTTGGAACATTTTGTCAGCAGCCAAGTCCAAAATTCAGCTGATCCCCATCTCAGCCCAGAAAGCAGGTAGAAAAACTTTTGTGGTGCCTTTCAGCTGCCTACCGGGGTAGTGTAAAAAACTACCAACAGAACTCGTTTCTGGCACCTTCCCCGGTGGAGTTGTGCATGGGGTGTGTTTGGAACATTTTTTCACCAGCCGAGTCCAAAATTCAGCTGTTCCCCATCTCAGCCCAGAAAGCAGGTAGAAAAACTTTTGTGGTGCCTTTCAGCTGCCTACCGGGGTAGTGTAAAAACTACAAACAGAACTCGTTTCTGGCACCTTCCTCGGTGGAGTTGTGCATGGGGTGTGTTTGGAACATTTTGTCACCAGCCGAGTCCAAAAATCAGCTGTTCCCCATCTCAGCCCAGAAAGCAGGTAGAACAAGTTTTGTGGTGCCTTTCAGCTGCCTACCGGTGTAGTGTAAAAACTACCAACAGAACTCGTTTCTGGCACCTTTGCCGGTGGAGCTGTGCATGGGGTGTTTTTGGAACATTTTGTTACCAGCCGAGTCCAAAATTCAGCCGTTCCCCATCTCAGCCCAGAAAGCAGGTACAACAAGTTTTGTGGTGCCTTTCAGCTGCCTACTGGGGTACTGTAAAAACTACCAACAGAACTCGTTTCTGGCACCTTCCCCGGTGGAGGTGTGCATGGGGTGTGTTTGGAACATTTTGTCAGCAGCCGAGTCCAAAATTCAGCGATTCTCCATCTCAGCCCAGAAAGCAGGTAGAACAAGTTTTGTGGTGCCTTTCAGCTGCCTACCGGGGTAGTGTAAAAACTACCAACAGAACTCGTTTCTGGCACCTTCCCCGGTGGAGCTGTGCATGGGGTGTGTTTGGAACATTTTGTCACCAGCCGAGTCCAAAACTCAGCCGTTCCCCATCTCAGCCCAGAAAGCAGGTAGAACAAGTTTTGTGGTGCCTTTCAGCTGCCTACCGGGGTAGTGTAAAAACTACCAACAGAACTCGTTTCTGGCACCTTCCCCGGTGGAGTTGTGCATGGGGTGTGTTTGGAACATTTTGTCACCAGCCGAGTCCAAAACTCAGCTGTTCCCCATCTCAGCCCAGATAGCAGGTACAACAAGTTTTGTGGTGCCTTTCAGCTGCCTACCGGGGTAGTGTAAAAAACTACCAACAGAACTCGTTTCTGGCACCTTTGCCGGTGGAGCTGTGCATGGGGTGTGTTTGGAACATTTTGTTACCAGCCGAGTCCAAAATTCAGCCGTTCCCCATCTCAGCCCAGAAAGCAGGTAGAACAAGTTTTGTGGTGCCTTTCAGCTGCCTACTGGGGTAGTGTAAAAATTACCAACAGAACTCATTTCTGGCACCTTCCCCGGAGGAGTTGTGCATGGGGTGTGTTTGGAACATTTTGTCACCCGCCGAGTCCAAAATTCAGCGATTCCCCATCTCAGCCCAGAAAGCAGGTAGAAAAACTTTTGTGGTGCCTTTCAGCTGCCTACCGGGGTAGTGTAAAAACTACCAACAGAACTCGTTTCTGGCACCTTCCCCGGTGGAGGTGTGCATGGGGTGTGTTTGGAAAATTTTTTCACCAGCCGAGTCCTAAACTCAGCTGTTCCCCATCTCAGCTCAGAAAGCAGGTAGAAAAACTTTTGTGGTGCCTTTCAGCTGCCTACCGGGGTACTGTAAAAACTACCAACAGAACTCGTTTCTGGCACCTTCCTCGGTGGAGTTGTGCATGGGGTGTGTTTGGAATATTTTTTCACCAGCCGAGTCCAAAATTCAGCCGTTCCCCATCTCAGCCCAGAAAGCAGGTAGAACAAGTTTTGTGGTGCCTTTCAGCTGCCTACCGGGGTAGTGTAAAAACTACCAACAGAACTCGTTTCTGGCACCTTCCCCGGTGGAGTTGTGCATGGGGTGTGTTTGGAACATTTTGTCACCAGCCGAGTCCAAAATTCAGCGATTCCCCATCTCAGCCCAGAAAGCAGGTACAACAAGTTTTGTGGTGCCTTTCAGCTGCCTACCGGGGTACTGTAAAAACTACCAACAGAACTCGTTTCTGGCACCTTCCCCGGTGGAGTTGTGCATGGGGTGTGTTTGGAACATTTTGTCAGCAGCCGAGTCCAAAATTCAGTGATTCCCCATCTCAGCCCAGAAAGCAGGTAGAAAAACTTTTGTGGTGCCTTTCAGCTCCCTACCGGGGTAGTGTAAAAACTACCAACAGAACTCGTTTCTGGCACCTTCCCCGGTGGAGTTGTGCATGGGGTGTGTTTGGAACATTTTGTCAGCAGCCGAGTCCAAAATTCAGCGATTCCCCATCTCAGCCCAGAAAGCAGGTACAACAAGTTTTGTGGTGCCTTTCAGCTGCCTACCGGGGTACTGTAAAAACTACCAACAGAACTCGTTTCTGGCACCTTCCCCGGTGGAGTTGTGCATGGGGTGTGTTTGGAACATTTTGTCAGCAGCCAAGTCCAAAATTCAGCTGATCCCCATCTCAGCCCAGAAAGCAGGTAGAACAAGATTTCTGGTGCCTTTCAGCTGCCTACCGGGGTAGTGTAAAAACTACCAACAGAACTCGTTTCTGGCACCTTTGCCGGTGGAGCTGTGCATGGGGTGTGTTTGGAACATTTTGTTACCAGCCGAGTCCAAAATTCAGCCGTTCCCCATCTCAGCCCAGAAAGCAGGTAGAACAAGTTTTGTGGTGCCTTTCAGCTGCCTACCGGGGTAGTGTAAAAACTACCAACAGAACTCGTTTCTGGCACCTTTGCCGGTGGAGGTGTGCATGGGGTGTGTTTGGAAAATTTTTTCACCAGCCGAGTCCAAAATTCAGCTGTTCCCCATCTCAGCCCAGAAAGCAGGTAGAAAAACTTTTGTGGTGCCTTTCAGCTGCCTACCGGGGTACTGTAAAAACTACCAACAGAACTCGTTTCTGGCACCTTTCTCGGTGGAGTTGTGCATGGGGTGTGTTTGGAATATTTTGTCACCAGCCGAGTCCAAAATTCAGCCGTTCCCCATCTCAGCCCAGAAAGCAGGTACAACAAGTTTTGTGGTGCCTTTCAGCTGCCTACCGGGGTAGTGTAAAAACTACCAACAGAACTCGTTTCTGGCACCTTCCCCGGTGGAGTTGTGCATGGGGTGTGTTTGGAACATTTTGTCACCAGCCGAGTCCAAAATTCAGCTGATCCCCATCTCAGCCCAGAAAGCAGGTAGAACAAGTTTTGTGGTGCCTTTCAGCTGCCTACCGGGGTAGTGTAAAAAATACCAACAGAACTCGTTTCTGGCACCTTCCCCGGTGGAGTTGTGCATGGGGTGTGTTTGGAACATTTTGTCAGCAGCCGAGTCCAAAATTCAGCTCTTCCCCATCTCAGCCCAGAAAGCAGGTAGAAAAACTTTTGTGGTGCCTTTCAGCTGCCTACCGGGGTAGTGTAAAAACTACCAACAGAACTCGATTCTTGCACCTTCCCCGGTGGAGCTGTGCATGGGGTGTGTTTAGAACATTTTGTTACCAGCCGAGTTCAAACCTCAGCTGTTCCCCATCTCAGCCCAGAAAGCAGGTAGAACAAGTTTTGTGGTGCCTTTCAGCTGCCTACCGGGGTAGTGTAAAAACTACCAACAGAACTCGTTTCTGGCACCTTCTCCGGTGGAGTTGTGCATGGGGTGTGTTTGGAACATTTTGTCAGCAGCCGAGTCCAAAACTCAGCTGTTCCCCATCTCAGCCCAGAAAGCAGGTAGAAAAACTTTTGTGGTGCCTTTCAGCTGCCTACCGGGGTAGTGTAAAAACTACCAACAGAACTCGTTTCTGGCACCTTTGCCGGTGGAGCTGTGCATGGGGTGTGTTTGGAACATTTTGTTACCAGCCGAGTCCAAAATTCAGCCGTTCCCCATCTCAGCCCAGAAAGCAGGTAGAAAAACTTTTGTGGTGCCTTTCAGCTGCCTACCGGGGTAGTGTAAAAACTACCAACAGAACTCGTTTCTGGCACCTTCCTCGGTGGAGTTGTGCATGGGGTGTGTTTGGAATATTTTGTCAGCAGCCGAGTCCAAAATTCAGCCGTTCCCCATCTCAGCCCAGAAAGCAGGTAGAACAAGTTTTGTGGTGCCTTTCAGCTGCCTACCGCGGTAGTGTGAAAACTACCAACAGAACTCGTTTCTGGCACCTTCCCCGGTGGAGGTGTGCATGGGGTGTGTTTGGAACATTTTGTCTGCAGCCGAGTCCAAAACTCAGCCGTTCCCCATCTCAGCCCAGAAAGCAGGTAGAACAAGTTTTGTGGTGCCTTTCAGCTGCCTACCGGGGTACTGTAAAAACTACCAACAGAACTCGTTTCTGGCACCTTCCACGGTGGAGTTGTGCATGGGGTGTGTTTGGAACATTTTGTCAGCAGCCGAGTCCAAAATTCAGCCGTTCCCCATCTCAGCCCAGAAAGCAGGTACAACAAGTTTTGTGGTGCCTTTCAGCTGCCTACCGGGGTAGTGTAAAAACTACCAACAGTACTCGTTTCTGGCACCTTCCCCGGTGGAGGTGTGCATGGGGTGTGTTTGGAACATTTTGTCAGCAGCCGAGTCCAAAATTCAGCTGTTCCCCATCTCAGCCCAGAAAGCAGGTAGAAAAACTTTTGTGGTGCCTTTCAGCTGCCTACCGGGGTAGTGTAAAAACTACCAAAAGAACTCGTTTCTGGCACCTTCCCCGGTGGAGGTGTGCATGGGGTGTTTTTGGAAAATTTTGTCAGCAGCCGAGTCCAAAATTCAGCGATTCTCCATCTCAGCCCAGAAAGCAGGTAGAACAAGTTTTGTGGTGCCTTTCAGCTGCCTACCGGGGTAGTGTAAAAACTACCAACAGAACTCGTTTCTGGCACCTTTGCCGGTGGAGCTGTGCATGGGGTGTGTTTGGAACATTTTGTTACCAGCCGAGTCCAAAATTCAGCCGTTCCCCATCTCAGCCCAGAAAGCAGGTACAACAAGTTTTGTGGTGCCTTTCAGCTGCCTACCGGGGTAGTGTAAAAACTACCAACAGAACTCGTTTCTGGCACCTTCCCCGGTGGAGGTGTGCATGGGGTGTGTTTGGAACATTTTGTCAGCAGCCGAGTCCAAAATTCAGCGATTCCCCATCTCAGCCCAGAAAGCAGGTAGAAAAACTTTTGTGGTGCCTTTCAGCTGCCTACCGGGGTAGTGTAAAAACTACCAACAGAACTCGTTTCTGGCACCTTCCCCGGTGGAGTTGTGCATGGGGTGTGTTTGGAACATTTTGTCTGCAGCCGAGTCCAAAACTCAGCCGTTCCCCATCTCAGCCCAGAAAGCAGGTAGAACAAGTTTTGTGGTGCCTTTCAGCTGCCTACCGGGGTACTGTAAAAACTACCAACAGAACTCGTTTCTGGCACCTTCCCCGGTGGAGTTGTGCATGGGGTGTGTTTGGAACATTTTGTCACCAGCCGAGTCCAAAATTCAGCGATTCCCCATCTCAGCCCAGAAAGCAGGTAGAAAAACTTTTGTGGTGCCTTTCAGCTGCCTACCGGGGTAGTGTAAAGACTACCAACAGAACTCGTTTCTGGCACCTTCCCCGGTGGAGGTGTGCATGGGGTGTGTTTGGAAAATTTTGTCACCAGCCGAGTCCAAAATTCAGCCGTTCCCCATCTCAGCCCAGAAAGCAGGTAGAACAAGTTTTGTGGTGCCTTTCAGCTGCCTACCGGGGTAGTGTAAAAACTACCAACAGAACTCGTTTCTGGCACCTTCCCCGGTGGAGGTGTGCATGGGGTGTGTTTGGAACATTTTGTCACCAGCCGAGTCCAAAATTCAGCGATTCCCCATCTCAGCCCAGAAAGCAGGTACAACAAGTTTTGTGGTGCCTTTCAGCTGCCTACCGGGGTAGTGTAAAAACTACCAACAGAACTCGTTTCTGGCACCTTCCCCGGTGGAGTTGTGCATGGGGTGTGTTTGGAACATTTTGTCAGCAGCCGAGTCCAAAATTCAGCTGATCCCCATCTCAGCCCAGAAAGCAGGTAGAAAAACTTTTGTGGTGCCTTTCAGCTGCCTACCGGGGTAGTGTAAAAACTACCAACAGAACTCGTTTCTGGCACCTTCCCCGGTGGAGTTGTGCATGGGGTGTGTTTGGAACATTTTGTCAGCAGCCGAGTCCAAAACTCAGCTGTTCCCCATCTCAGCCCAGAAAGCAGGTAGAAAAACTTTTGTGGTGCCTTTCAGCTGCCTACCGGGGTAGTGTAAAAACTACCAACAGAACTCGATTCTGGCACCTTCCCCGGTGGAGCTGTGCATGGGGTGTGTTTAGAACATTTTGTTACCAGCCGAGTCCAAAACTCAGCCGTTCCCCATCTCAGCCCAGAAAGCAGGTAGAACAACTTTTGTGGTGCCTTTCTCTTGCCTACCGGGGTAGTGTAAAAACTACCAACAGAACTCGTTTCTGGCACCTTCCCCGGTGGAGCTGTGCATGGGGTGTGTTTGGAACATTTTGTCAGCAGCCGAGTCCAAAACTCAGCTGTTCCCCATCTCAGCCCAGAAAGCAGGTACAAAAAGTTTTGTGGTGCCTTTCAGCTGCCTACCGGGGTAGTGTAAAAATTACCAACAGAACTCATTTCTGGCACCTTCCCCGGTGGAGTTGTGCATGGGGTGTGTTTGGAACATTTTGTTACCAGCCGAGTCCAAAATTCAGCCGTTCCCCATCTCAGCCCAGAAAGCAGGTACAACAAGTTTTGTGGTGCCTTTCAGCTGCCTACCGGGGTAGTGTAAAAACTACCAACAGTACTCGTTTCTGGCACCTTTGCCGGTGGAGGTGTGCATGGGGTGTGTTTGGAACATTTTGTCACCAGCCGAGTCCAAAATTCAGCGATTCCCCATCTCAGCCCAGAAAGCAGGTAGAAAAACTTTTGTGGTGCCTTTCAGCTGCCTACCGGGGTAGTGTAAAAACTACCAAAAGAACTCGTTTCTGGCACCTTCCCCGGTGGAGGTGTGCATGGGGTGTGTTTGGAAAATTTTGTCACCAGCCGAGTCCAAAATTCAGCGATTCTCCATCTCAGCCCAGAAAGCAGGTAGAACAAGTTTTGTGGTGCCTTTCAGCTGCCTACCGGGGTAGTGTAAAAACTACCAACAGAACTCATTTCTGGCACCTTTGCCGGTGGAGCTGTGCATGGGGTGTGTTTGCAACATTTTGTTACCAGCCGAGTCCAAAATTCAGCCGTTCCCCATCTCAGCCCAGAGAACAGGTACAACAAGTTTTGTGGTGCCTTTCAGCTGCCTACCGGGGTAGTGTAAAAACTACCAACAGAACTCGTTTCTGGCACCTTCCCCGGTGGAGGTGTGCATGGGGTGTGTTTGGAACATTTTGTCAGCAGCCGAGTCCAAAATTCAGCGATTCCCCATCTCAGCCCAGAAAGCAGGTAGAAAAACTTTTGTGGTGCCTTTCAGCTGCCTACCGGGGTAGTGTAAAAACTACCAACAGAACTCGTTTCTGGCACCTTCCCCGGTGGAGTTGTGCATGGGGTGTGTTTGGAACATTTTGTCTGCAGCCGAGTCCAAAACTCAGCCGTTCCCCATCTCAGCCCAGAAAGCAGGTAGAACAAGTTTTGTGGTGCCTTTCAGCTGCCTACCGGGGTAGTGTAAAAACTACCAACAGAACTCGTTTCTGGCACCTTCCCCGGTGGAGTTGTGCATGGGGTGTGTTTGGAACATTTTGTCACCAGCTGAGTCCAAAATTCAGTGATTCCCCATCTCAGCCCAGAAAGCAGGTAGAAAAACTTTTGTGGTGCCTTTCAGCTGCCTACCGGGGTAGTGTAAAAACTACCAACAGAACTCGTTTCTGGCACCTTCCCCGGTGGAGGTGTGCATGGGGTGTGTTTGGAAAACTTTGTCACCAGCCGAGTCCAAAATTCAGCCGTTCCCCATCTCAGCCCAGAAAGCAGGTAGAACAAGTTTTGTGGTGCCTTTCAGCTGCCTACCGGGGTAGTGTAAAAACTACCAACAGAACTCGTTTCTGGCACCTTCCCCGGTGGAGTTGTGCATGGGGTGTGTTTGGAACATTTTGTCACCAGCCGAGTCCAAAATTCAGCGATTCCCCATCTCAGCCCAGAAAGCAGGTACAACAAGTTTTGTGGTGCCTTTCAGCTGCCTACCGGGGTAGTGTAAAAACTACCAACAGAACTCGTTTCTGGCACCTTCCCCGGTGGAGTTGTGCATGGGGTGTGTTTGGAACATTTTGTCAGCAGCCGAGTCCAAAATTCAGCTGATCCCCATCTCAGCCCAGAAAGCAGGTAGAAAAACTTTTGTGGTGCCTTTCAGCTGCCTACCGGGGTAGTGTAAAAACTACCAACAGAACTCGTTTCTGGCACCTTCCCCGGTGGAGTTGTGCATGGGGTGTGTTTGGAACATTTTGTTACCAGCCGAGTCCAAAATTCAGCCGTTCCCCATCTCAGCCCAGAAAGCAGGTACAACAAGTTTTGTGGTGCCTTTCAGCTGCCTACCGGGGTAGTGTAAAAACTACCATCAGTACTCGTTTCTGGCACCTTCCCCGGTGGAGGTGTGCATGGGGTGTGTTTGGAACATTTTGTCACCAGCCGAGTCCAAAATTCAGCGATTCCCCATCTCAGCCCAGAAAGCAGGTAGAAAAACTTTTGTGGTGCCTTTCAGCTGCCTACCGGGGTAGTGTAAAAACTACCAAAAGAACTCGTTTCTGGCACCTTCCCCGGTGGAGGTGTGCATGGGGTGTGTTTGGAAAATTTTGTCACCAGCCGAGTCCAAAATTCAGCGATTCTCCATCTCAGCCCAGAAAGCAGGTAGAACAAGTTTTGTGGTGCCTTTCAGCTGCCTACCGGGGTACTGTAAAAACTACCAACAGAACTCGATTCTGGCACCTTCCCCGGTGGAGCTGTGCATGGGGTGTGTTTAGAACATTTTGTTACCAGCCGAGTCCAAAACTCAGCCGTTCCCCATCTCAGCCCAGAAAGCAGGTAGAACAACTTTTGTGGTGCCTTTCTCTTGCCTACCGGGGTAGTGTAAAATCTACCAACAGAACTCGTTTCTGGCACCTTCCGAGGTTGAGGTGTTCATGGGGTGTGTTTGGAACATTTTGTCACCAGCCGAGTCCAAAATTCAGCCGTTCCCCATCTCAGCCCAGAAAGCAGGTAGAAAAACTTTTGTGGTGCCTTTCAGCTGCCTACCGGGGTAGTGTAAAAACTACCAACAGAACTCGTTTCTGGCACCTTCCACGGTGGAGTTGTGCATGGGGTGTGTTTGGAACATTTTGTTACCAGCCGAGTCCAAAATTCAGCCGTTCCCCATCTCAGCCCAGAAAGCAGGTACAACAAGTTTTGTGGTGCCTTTCAGCTGCCTACCGGGGTAGTGTAAAAACTACCAACAGAACTCATTTCTGGCACCTTTGCCGGTGGAGCTGTGCATGGGGTGTGTTTGGAACATTTTGTTACCAGCCGAGTCCAAAATTCAGCCGTTCCCCATCTCAGCCCAGAAAGCAGGTACAACAAGTTTTGTGGTGCCTTTCAGCTGCCTACCGGGGTAGTGTAAAAACTACCAACAGAACTCGTTTCTGGCACCTTCCCCGGTGGAGGTGTGCATGGGGTGTGTTTGGAACATTTTGTCAGCAGCCGAGTCCAAAATTCAGCGATTCCCCATCTCAGCCCAGAAAGCAGGTAGAAAAACTTTTGTGGTGCCTTTCAGCTGCCTACCGGGGTAGTGTAAAAACTACCAACAGAACTCGTTTCTGGCACCTTCCCCGGTGGAGTTGTGCATGGGGTGTGTTTGGAACATTTTGTCTGCAGCCGAGTCCAAAACTCAGCCGTTCCCCATCTCAGCCCAGAAAGCAGGTAGAACAAGTTTTGTGGTGCCTTTCAGCTGCCTACCGGGGTAGTGTAAAAACTACCAACAGAACTCGTTTCTGGCACCTTCCACGGTGGAGTTGTGCATGGGGTGTGTTTGGAACATTTTGTCACCAGCCGAGTCCAAAATTCAGCCGTTCCCCATCTCAGCCCAGAAAGCAGGTACAACAAGTTTTGTGGTGCCTTTCAGCTGCCTACCGGGGTAGTGTAAAAACTACCATCAGTACTCGTTTCTGGCACCTTTGCCGGTGGAGGTGTGCATGGGGTGTGTTTGGAACATTTTGTCACCAGCCGAGTCCAAAATTCAGCGATTCCCCATCTCAGCCCAGAAAGCAGGTAGAAAAACTTTTGTGGTGCCTTTCAGCTGCCTACCGGGGTAGTGTAAAAACTACCAAAAGAACTCGTTTCTGGCACCTTCCCCGGTGGAGGTGTGCATGGGGTGTGTTTGGAAAATTTTGTCACCAGCCGAGTCCAAAATTCAGCGATTCTCCATCTCAGCCCAGAAAGCAGGTAGAACAAGTTTTGTGGTGCCTTTCAGCTGCCTACCGGGGTAGTGTAAAAACTACCAACAGAACTCATTTCTGGCACCTTTGCCGGTGGAGCTGTGCATGGGGTGTGTTTGGAACATTTTGTTACCAGCCGAGTCCAAAATTCAGCCGTTCCCCATCTCAGCCCAGAAAGCAGGTACAACAAGTTTTGTGGTGCCTTTCAGCTGCCTACCGGGGTAGTGTAAAAACTACCAACAGAACTCGTTTCTGGCACCTTCCCCGGTGGAGGTGTGCATGGGGTGTGTTTGGAACATTTTGTCAGCAGCCGAGTCCAAAATTCAGCGATTCCCCATCTCAGCCCAGAAAGCAGGTAGAAAAACTTTTGTGGTGCCTTTCAGCTGCCTACCGGGGTAGTGTAAAAACTACCAACAGAACTCGTTTCTGGCACCTTCCCCGGTGGAGTTGTGCATGGGGTGTGTTTGGAACATTTTGTCTGCAGCCGAGTCCAAAACTCAGCCGTTCCCCATCTCAGCCCAGAAAGCAGGTAGAACAAGTTTTGTGGTGCCTTTCAGCTGCCTACCGGGGTAGTGTAAAAACTACCAACAGAACTCGTTTCTGGCACCTTCCCCGGTGGAGTTGTGCATGGGGTGTGTTTGGAACATTTTGTCACCAGCCGAGTCCAAAATTCAGTGATTCCCCATCTCAGCCCAGAAAGCAGGTAGAAAAACTTTTGTGGTGCCTTTCAGCTGCCTACCGGGGTACTGTAAAAACTACCAACAGAACTCGTTTCTGGCACCTTCCACGGTGGAGTTGTGCATGGGGTGTGTTTGGAACATTTTGTTACCAGCCGAGTCCAAAATTCAGCCGTTCCCCATCTCAGCCCAGAAAGCAGGTACAACAAGTTTTGTGGTGCCTTTCAGCTGCCTACCGGGGTAGTGTAAAAACTACCATCAGTACTCGTTTCTGGCACCTTTGCCGGTGGAGGTGTGCATGGGGTGTGTTTGGAACATTTTGTCACCAGCCGAGTCCAAAATTCAGCGATTCCCCATCTCAGCCCAGAAAGCAGGTAGAAAAACTTTTGTGGTGCCTTTCAGCTGCCTACCGGGGTAGTGTAAAAACTACCAAAAGAACTCGTTTCTGGCACCTTCCCCGGTGGAGGTGTGCATGGGGTGTGTTTGGAAAATTTTGTCACCAGCCGAGTCCAAAATTCAGCGATTCTCCATCTCAGCCCAGAAAGCAGGTAGAACAAGTTTTGTGGTGCCTTTCAGCTGCCTACCGGGGTAGTGTAAAAACTACCAACAGAACTCATTTCTGGCACCTTTGCCGGTGGAGCTGTGCATGGGGTGTGTTTGGAACATTTTGTTACCAGCCGAGTCCAAAATTCAGCCGTTCCCCATCTCAGCCCAGAAAGCAGGTACAACAAGTTTTGTGGTGCCTTTCAGCTGCCTACCGGGGTAGTGTAAAAACTACCAACAGAACTCGTTTCTGGCACCTTCCCCGGTGGAGGTGTGCATGGGGTGTGTTTGGAACATTTTGTCAGCAGCCGAGTCCAAAATTCAGCGATTCCCCATCTCAGCCCAGAAAGCAGGTAGAAAAACTTTTGTGGTGCCTTTCAGCTGCCTACCGGGGTAGTGTAAAAACTACCAACAGAACTCGTTTCTGGCACCTTCCCCGGTGGAGTTGTGCATGGGGTGTGTTTGGAACATTTTGTCTGCAGCCGAGTCCAAAACTCAGCCGTTCCCCATCTCAGCCCAGAAAGCAGGTAGAACAAGTTTTGTGGTGCCTTTCAGCTGCCTACCGGGGTAGTGTAAAAACTACCAACAGAACTCGTTTCTGGCACCTTCCCCGGTGGAGTTGTGCATGGGGTGTGTTTGGAACATTTTGTCACCAGCCGAGTCCAAAATTCAGTGATTCCCCATCTCAGCCCAGAAAGCAGGTAGAAAAACTTTTGTGGTGCCTTTCAGCTGCCTACCGGGGTAGTGTAAAAACTACCAACAGAACTCGTTTCTGGCACCTTCCCCGGTGGAGGTGTGCATGGGGTGTGTTTGGAAAATTTTGTCACCAGCCGAGTCCAAAATTCAGCCGTTCCCCATCTCAGCCCAGAAAGCAGGTAGAAAAACTTTTGTGGTGCCTTTCAGCTGCCTACCGGGGTACTGTAAAAACTACCAACAGAACTCGTTTCTGGCACCTTCCACGGTGGAGTTGTGCATGGGGTGTGTTTGGAACATTTTGTTACCAGCCGAGTCCAAAATTCAGCCGTTCCCCATCTCAGCCCAGAAAGCAGGTACAACAAGTTTTGTGGTGCCTTTCAGCTGCCTACCGGGGTAGTGTAAAAACTACCATCAGTACTCGTTTCTGGCACCTTTGCCGGTGGAGGTGTGCATGGGGTGTGTTTGGAACATTTTGTCACCAGCCGAGTCCAAAATTCAGCGATTCCCCATCTCAGCCCAGAAAGCAGGTAGAAAAACTTTTGTGGTGCCTTTCAGCTGCCTACCGGGGTAGTGTAAAAACTACCAAAAGAACTCGTTTCTGGCACCTTCCCCGGTGGAGGTGTGCATGGGGTGTGTTTGGAAAATTTTGTCACCAGCCGAGTCCAAAATTCAGCGATTCTCCATCTCAGCCCAGAAAGCAGGTAGAACAAGTTTTGTGGTGCCTTTCAGCTGCCTACCGGGGTAGTGTAAAAACTACCAACAGAACTCATTTCTGGCACCTTTGCCGGTGGAGCTGTGCATGGGGTGTGTTTGGAACATTTTGTTACCAGCCGAGTCCAAAATTCAGCCGTTCCCCATCTCAGCCCAGAAAGCAGGTACAACAAGTTTTGTGGTGCCTTTCAGCTGCCTACCGGGGTACTGTAAAAACTACCAACAGAACTCGTTTCTGGCACCTTCCCCGGTGGAGGTGTGCATGGGGTGTGTTTGGAACATTTTGTCAGCAGCCGAGTCCAAAATTCAGCGATTCCCCATCTCAGCCCAGAAAGCAGGTAGAAAAACTTTTGTGGTGCCTTTCAGCTGCCTACCGGGGTAGTGTAAAAACTACCAACAGAACTCGTTTCTGGCACCTTCCCCGGTGGAGTTGTGCATGGGGTGTGTTTGGAACATTTTGTCTGCAGCCGAGTCCAAAACTCAGCCGTTCCCCATCTCAGCCCAGAAAGCAGGTAGAACAAGTTTTGTGGTGCCTTTCAGCTGCCTACCGGGGTAGTGTAAAAACTACCAACAGAACTCGTTTCTGGCACCTTCCCCGGTGGAGTTGTGCATGGGGTGTGTTTGGAACATTTTGTCACCAGCCGAGTCCAAAATTCAGTGATTCCCCATCTCAGCCCAGAAAGCAGGTAGAACAAGTTTTGTGGTGCCTTTCAGCTGCCTACCGGGGTAGTGTAAAAACTACCAACAGAACTCGTTTCTGGCACCTTCCCCGGTGGAGTTGTGCATGGGGTGTGTTTGGAACATTTTGTCACCAGCCGAGTCCAAAATTCAGTGATTCCCCATCTCAGCCCAGAAAGCAGGTAGAAAAACTTTTGTGGTGCCTTTCAGCTGCCTACCGGGGTACTGTAAAAACTACCAACAGAACTCGTTTCTGGCACCTTCCACGGTGGAGTTGTGCATGGGGTGTGTTTGGAACATTTTGTTACCAGCCGAGTCCAAAATTCAGCCGTTCCCCATCTCAGCCCAGAAAGCAGGTACAACAAGTTTTGTGGTGCCTTTCAGCTGCCTACCGGGGTAGTGTAAAAACTACCATCAGTACTCGTTTCTGGCACCTTTGCCGGTGGAGGTGTGCATGGGGTGTGTTTGGAACATTTTGTCACCAGCCGAGTCCAAAATTCAGCGATTCCCCATCTCAGCCCAGAAAGCAGGTAGAAAAACTTTTGTGGTGCCTTTCAGCTGCCTACCGGGGTAGTGTAAAA
This sequence comes from Falco cherrug, assembly GCF_023634085.1. Lineage (NCBI taxonomy): Eukaryota > Metazoa > Chordata > Aves > Falconiformes > Falconidae > Falco > Falco cherrug. The sequence continues at coordinate 679,543 of NW_026599499.1, read as the reverse complement.
ACTACCAAAAGAACTCGTTTCTGGCACCTTCCCCGGTGGAGGTGTGCATGGGGTGTGTTTGGAAAATTTTGTCACCAGCCGAGTCCAAAATTCAGCGATTCTCCATCTCAGCCCAGAAAGCAGGTAGAACAAGTTTTGTGGTGCCTTTCAGCTGCCTACCGGGGTAGTGTAAAAACTACCAACAGAACTCATTTCTGGCACCTTTGCCGGTGGAGCTGTGCATGGGGTGTGTTTGGAACATTTTGTTACCAGCCGAGTCCAAAATTCAGCCGTTCCCCATCTCAGCCCAGAAAGCAGGTACAACAAGTTTTGTGGTGCCTTTCAGCTGCCTACCGGGGTACTGTAAAAACTACCAACAGAACTCGTTTCTGGCACCTTCCCCGGTGGAGGTGTGCATGGGGTGTGTTTGGAACATTTTGTCAGCAGCCGAGTCCAAAATTCAGCGATTCCCCATCTCAGCCCAGAAAGCAGGTAGAAAAACTTTTGTGGTGCCTTTCAGCTGCCTACCGGGGTAGTGTAAAAACTACCAACAGAACTCGTTTCTGGCACCTTCCCCGGTGGAGTTGTGCATGGGGTGTGTTTGGAACATTTTGTCTGCAGCCGAGTCCAAAACTCAGCCGTTCCCCATCTCAGCCCAGAAAGCAGGTAGAACAAGTTTTGTGGTGCCTTTCAGCTGCCTACCGGGGTAGTGTAAAAACTACCAACAGAACTCGTTTCTGGCACCTTCCCCGGTGGAGTTGTGCATGGGGTGTGTTTGGAACATTTTGTCACCAGCCGAGTCCAAAATTCAGTGATTCCCCATCTCAGCCCAGAAAGCAGGTAGAAAAACTTTTGTGGTGCCTTTCAGCTGCCTACCGGGGTAGTGTAAAAACTACCAACAGAACTCGTTTCTGGCACCTTCCCCGGTGGAGGTGTGCATGGGGTGTGTTTGGAAAATTTTGTCACCAGCCGAGTCCAAAATTCAGCCGTTCCCCATCTCAGCCCAGAAAGCAGGTAGAAAAACTTTTGTGGTGCCTTTCAGCTGCCTACCGGGGTACTGTAAAAACTACCAACAGAACTCGTTTCTGGCACCTTCCACGGTGGAGTTGTGCATGGGGTGTGTTTGGAACATTTTGTTACCAGCCGAGTCCAAAATTCAGCCGTTCCCCATCTCAGCCCAGAAAGCAGGTACAACAAGTTTTGTGGTGCCTTTCAGCTGCCTACCGGGGTAGTGTAAAAACTACCATCAGTACTCGTTTCTGGCACCTTTGCCGGTGGAGGTGTGCATGGGGTGTGTTTGGAACATTTTGTCACCAGCCGAGTCCAAAATTCAGCGATTCCCCATCTCAGCCCAGAAAGCAGGTAGAAAAACTTTTGTGGTGCCTTTCAGCTGCCTACCGGGGTAGTGTAAAAACTACCAAAAGAACTCGTTTCTGGCACCTTCCCCGGTGGAGGTGTGCATGGGGTGTGTTTGGAAAATTTTGTCACCAGCCGAGTCCAAAATTCAGCGATTCTCCATCTCAGCCCAGAAAGCAGGTAGAACAAGTTTTGTGGTGCCTTTCAGCTGCCTACCGGGGTAGTGTAAAAACTACCAACAGAACTCATTTCTGGCACCTTTGCCGGTGGAGCTGTGCATGGGGTGTGTTTGGAACATTTTGTTACCAGCCGAGTCCAAAATTCAGCCGTTCCCCATCTCAGCCCAGAAAGCAGGTACAACAAGTTTTGTGGTGCCTTTCAGCTGCCTACCGGGGTACTGTAAAAACTACCAACAGAACTCGTTTCTGGCACCTTCCCCGGTGGAGGTGTGCATGGGGTGTGTTTGGAACATTTTGTCAGCAGCCGAGTCCAAAATTCAGCGATTCCCCATCTCAGCCCAGAAAGCAGGTAGAAAAACTTTTGTGGTGCCTTTCAGCTGCCTACCGGGGTAGTGTAAAAACTACCAACAGAACTCGTTTCTGGCACCTTCCCCGGTGGAGTTGTGCATGGGGTGTGTTTGGAACATTTTGTCTGCAGCCGAGTCCAAAACTCAGCCGTTCCCCATCTCAGCCCAGAAAGCAGGTAGAACAAGTTTTGTGGTGCCTTTCAGCTGCCTACCGGGGTAGTGTAAAAACTACCAACAGAACTCGTTTCTGGCACCTTCCCCGGTGGAGTTGTGCATGGGGTGTGTTTGGAACATTTTGTCACCAGCCGAGTCCAAAATTCAGTGATTCCCCATCTCAGCCCAGAAAGCAGGTAGAACAAGTTTTGTGGTGCCTTTCAGCTGCCTACCGGGGTAGTGTAAAAACTACCAACAGAACTCGTTTCTGGCACCTTCCCCGGTGGAGTTGTGCATGGGGTGTGTTTGGAACATTTTGTCACCAGCCGAGTCCAAAATTCAGTGATTCCCCATCTCAGCCCAGAAAGCAGGTAGAAAAACTTTTGTGGTGCCTTTCAGCTGCCTACCGGGGTACTGTAAAAACTACCAACAGAACTCGTTTCTGGCACCTTCCACGGTGGAGTTGTGCATGGGGTGTGTTTGGAACATTTTGTTACCAGCCGAGTCCAAAATTCAGCCGTTCCCCATCTCAGCCCAGAAAGCAGGTACAACAAGTTTTGTGGTGCCTTTCAGCTGCCTACCGGGGTAGTGTAAAAACTACCATCAGTACTCGTTTCTGGCACCTTTGCCGGTGGAGGTGTGCATGGGGTGTGTTTGGAACATTTTGTCACCAGCCGAGTCCAAAATTCAGCGATTCCCCATCTCAGCCCAGAAAGCAGGTAGAAAAACTTTTGTGGTGCCTTTCAGCTGCCTACCGGGGTAGTGTAAAAACTACCAAAAGAACTCGTTTCTGGCACCTTCCCCGGTGGAGGTGTGCATGGGGTGTGTTTGGAAAATTTTGTCACCAGCCGAGTCCAAAATTCAGCGATTCTCCATCTCAGCCCAGAAAGCAGGTAGAACAAGTTTTGTGGTGCCTTTCAGCTGCCTACCGGGGTAGTGTAAAAACTACCAACAGAACTCATTTCTGGCACCTTTGCCGGTGGAGCTGTGCATGGGGTGTGTTTGGAACATTTTGTTACCAGCCGAGTCCAAAATTCAGCCGTTCCCCATCTCAGCCCAGAAAGCAGGTACAACAAGTTTTGTGGTGCCTTTCAGCTGCCTACCGGGGTACTGTAAAAACTACCAACAGAACTCGTTTCTGGCACCTTCCCCGGTGGAGGTGTGCATGGGGTGTGTTTGGAACATTTTGTCAGCAGCCGAGTCCAAAATTCAGCGATTCCCCATCTCAGCCCAGAAAGCAGGTAGAAAAACTTTTGTGGTGCCTTTCAGCTGCCTACCGGGGTAGTGTAAAAACTACCAACAGAACTCGTTTCTGGCACCTTCCCCGGTGGAGTTGTGCATGGGGTGTGTTTGGAACATTTTGTCTGCAGCCGAGTCCAAAACTCAGCCGTTCCCCATCTCAGCCCAGAAAGCAGGTAGAACAAGTTTTGTGGTGCCTTTCAGCTGCCTACCGGGGTAGTGTAAAAACTACCAACAGAACTCGTTTCTGGCACCTTCCCCGGTGGAGTTGTGCATGGGGTGTGTTTGGAACATTTTGTCACCAGCCGAGTCCAAAATTCAGTGATTCCCCATCTCAGCCCAGAAAGCAGGTAGAAAAACTTTTGTGGTGCCTTTCAGCTGCCTACCGGGGTAGTGTAAAAACTACCAACAGAACTCGTTTCTGGCACCTTCCCCGGTGGAGGTGTGCATGGGGTGTGTTTGGAAAATTTTGTCACCAGCCGAGTCCAAAATTCAGCCGTTCCCCATCTCAGCCCAGAAAGCAGGTAGAACAAGTTTTGTGGTGCCTTTCTCTTGCCTACCGGGGTAGTGTAAAAACTACCAACAGAACTCGTTTCTGGCACCTTCCCCGGTGGAGTTGTGCATGGGGTGTGTTTGGAACATTTTGTCACCAGCCGAGTCCAAAATTCAGCGATTCCCCATCTCAGCCCAGAAAGCAGGTAGAACAAGTTTTGTGGTGCCTTTCAGCTGCCTACCGGGGTAGTGTAAAAACTACCAACAGAACTCGTTTCTGGCACCTTCCCCGGTGGAGTTGTGCATGGGGTGTGTTTGGAGCATTTTGTTACCAGCCGAGTCCAAAACTCAGCCGTTCCCCATCTCAGCCCAGAAAGCAGGTAGAACAACTTTTGTGGTGCCTTTCTCTTGCCTACCGGGGTAGTGTAAAAACTACCAACAGAACTCGTTTCTGGCACCTTCCCCGGTGGAGCTGTGCATGGGGTGTGTTTGGAACATTTTGTCAGCAGCCGAGTCCAAAACTCAGCTGTTCCCCATCTCAGCCCAGAAAGCAGGTACAAAAAGTTTTGTGGTGCCTTTCAGCTGCCTACCGGGGTAGTGTAAAAATTACCAACAGAACTCATTTCTGGCACCTTCCCCGGTGGAGTTGTGCATGGGGTGTGTTTGGAACATTTTGTTACCAGCCGAGTCCAAAATTCAGCCGTTCCCCATCTCAGCCCAGAAAGCAGGTACAACAAGTTTTGTGGTGCCTTTCAGCTGCCTACCGGGGTAGTGTAAAAACTACCAACAGTACTCGTTTCTGGCACCTTTGCCGGTGGAGGTGTGCATGGGGTGTGTTTGGAACATTTTGTCACCAGCCGAGTCCAAAATTCAGCGATTCCCCATCTCAGCCCAGAAAGCAGGTAGAAAAACTTTTGTGGTGCCTTTCAGCTGCCTACCGGGGTAGTGTAAAAACTACCAAAAGAACTCGTTTCTGGCACCTTCCCCGGTGGAGTTGTGCATGGGGTGTGTTTGGAAAATTTTGTCGCCAGCCGAGTCCAAAATTCAGCGATTCTCCATCTCAGCCCAGAAAGCAGGTAGAACAAGTTTTGTGGTGCCTTTCAGCTGCCTACCGGGGTAGTGTAAAAACTACCAACAGAACTCATTTCTGGCACCTTTGCCGGTGGAGCTGTGCATGGGGTGTGTTTGGAACATTTTGTTACCAGCCGAGTCCAAAATTCAGCCGTTCCCCATCTCAGCCCAGAGAACAGGTACAACAAGTTTTGTGGTGCCTTTCAGCTGCCTACCGGGGTAGTGTAAAAACTACCAACAGAACTCGTTTCTGGCACCTTCCCCGGTGGAGGTGTGCATGGGGTGTGTTTGGAACATTTTGTCAGCAGCCGAGTCCAAAATTCAGCGATTCCCCATCTCAGCCCAGAAAGCAGGTAGAAAAACTTTTGTGGTGCCTTTCAGCTGCCTACCGGGGTAGTGTAAAAACTACCAACAGAACTCGTTTCTGGCACCTTCCCCGGTGGAGTTGTGCATGGGGTGTGTTTGGAACATTTTGTCTGCAGCCGAGTCCAAAACTCAGCCGTTCCCCATCTCAGCCCAGAAAGCAGGTAGAACAAGTTTTGTGGTGCCTTTCAGCTGCCTACCGGGGTAGTGTAAAAACTACCAACAGAACTCGTTTCTGGCACCTTCCCCGGTGGAGTTGTGCATGGGGTGTGTTTGGAACATTTTGTCACCAGCTGAGTCCAAAATTCAGTGATTCCCCATCTCAGCCCAGAAAGCAGGTAGAAAAACTTTTGTGGTGCCTTTCAGCTGCCTACCGGGGTAGTGTAAAAACTACCAACAGAACTCGTTTCTGGCACCTTCCCCGGTGGAGCTGTGCATGGGGTGTGTTTGGAAAACTTTGTCACCAGCCGAGTCCAAAATTCAGCCGTTCCCCATCTCAGCCCAGAAAGCAGGTAGAACAAGTTTTGTGGTGCCTTTCAGCTGCCTACCGGGGTAGTGTAAAAACTACCAACAGAACTCGTTTCTGGCACCTTCCCCGGTGGAGTTGTGCATGGGGTGTGTTTGGAACATTTTGTCACCAGCCGAGTCCAAAATTCAGCGATTCCCCATCTCAGCCCAGAAAGCAGGTACAACAAGTTTTGTGGTGCCTTTCAGCTGCCTACCGGGGTAGTGTAAAAACTACCAACAGAACTCGTTTCTGGCACCTTCCCCGGTGGAGTTGTGCATGGGGTGTGTTTGGAACATTTTGTCAGCAGCCGAGTCCAAAATTCAGCTGATCCCCATCTCAGCCCAGAAAGCAGGTAGAAAAACTTTTGTGGTGCCTTTCAGCTGCCTACCGGGGTAGTGTAAAAACTACCAACAGAACTCGTTTCTGGCACCTTCCCCGGTGGAGTTGTGCATGGGGTGTGTTTGGAACATTTTGTCACCAGCCGAGTCCAAAATTCAGCGATTCCCCATCTCAGCCCAGAAAGCAGGTAGAAAAACTTTTGTGGTGCCTTTCAGCTGCCTACCGGGGTAGTGTAAAAACTACCAACAGAACTCGATTCTGGCACCTTCCCCGGTGGAGCTGTGCATGGGGTGTGTTTAGAACATTTTGTTACCAGCCGAGTCCAAAACTCAGCCGTTCCCCATCTCAGCCCAGAAAGCAGGTAGAACAACTTTTGTGGTGCCTTTCTCTTGCCTACCGGGGTAGTGTAAAATCTACCAACAGAACTCGTTTCTGGCACCTTCCGAGGTTGAGGTGTTCATGGGGTGTGTTTGGAAAATTTTTTCACCAGCCGAGTCCAAAATTCAGCCGTTCCCCATCTCAGCCCAGAAAGCAGGTAGAAAAACTTTTGTGGTGCCTTTCAGCTGCCTACCGGGGTACTGTAAAAACTACCAACAGAACTCGTTTCTGGCACCTTCCACGGTGGAGTTGTGCATGGGGTGTGTTTGGAACATTTTGTTACCAGCCGAGTCCAAAATTCAGCCGTTCCCCATCTCAGCCCAGAAAGCAGGTAGAACAAGTTTTGTGGTGCCTTTCAGCTGCCTACCAAGGTAGTGTAAAAACTACCATCAGTACTCGTTTCTGGCACCTTTGCCGGTGGAGGTGTGCATGGGGTGTGTTTGGAACATTTTGTCACCAGCCGAGTCCAAAATTCAGCGATTCCCCATCTCAGCCCAGAAAGCAGGTAGAAAAACTTTTGTGGTGCCTTTCAGCTGCCTACCGGGGTAGTGTAAAAACTACCAAAAGAACTCGTTTCTGGCACCTTCCCCGGTGGAGGTGTGCATGGGGTGTGTTTGGAAAATTTTGTCACCAGCCGAGTCCAAAATTCAGCGATTCTCCATCTCAGTCCAGAAAGCAGGTAGAACAAGTTTTGTGGTGCCTTTCAGCTGCCTACCGGGGTAGTGTAAAAACTACCAACAGAACTCGATTCTGGCACCTTCCCCGGTGGAGCTGTGCATGGGGTGTGTTTAGAACATTTTGTTACCAGCCGAGTCCAAAACTCAGCCGTTCCCCATCTCAGCCCAGAAAGCAGGTAGAACAACTTTTGTGGTGCCTTTCTCTTGCCTACCGGGGTAGTGTAAAATCTACCAACAGAACTCGTTTCTGGCACCTTCCGAGGTTGAGGTGTTCATGGGGTGTGTTTGGAACATTTTTTCACCAGCCGAGTCCAAAATTCAGCCGTTCCCCATCTCAGCCCAGAAAGCAGGTAGAAAAACTTTTGTGGTGCCTTTCAGCTGCCTACCGGGGTACTGTAAAAACTACCAACAGAACTCGTTTCTGGCACCTTCCACGGTGGAGTTGTGCATGGGGTGTGTTTGGAACATTTTGTTACCAGCCGAGTCCAAAATTCAGCCGTTCCCCATCTCAGCCCAGAAAGCAGGTACAACAAGTTTTGTGGTGCCTTTCAGCTGCCTACCGGGGTAGTGTAAAAACTACCATCAGTACTCGTTTCTGGCACCTTTGCCGGTGGAGGTGTGCATGGGGTGTGTTTGGAACATTTTGTCACCAGCCGAGTCCAAAATTCAGCGATTCCCCATCTCAGCCCAGAAAGCAGGTAGAAAAACTTTTGTGGTGCCTTTCAGCTGCCTACCGGGGTAGTGTAAAAACTACCAAAAGAACTCGTTTCTGGCACCTTCCCCGGTGGAGGTGTGCATGGGGTGTGTTTGGAAAATTTTGTCACCAGCCGAGTCCAAAATTCAGCGATTCTCCATCTCAGTCCAGAAAGCAGGTAGAACAAGTTTTGTGGTGCCTTTCAGCTGCCTACCGGGGTAGTGTAAAAACTACCAACAGAACTCGATTCTGGCACCTTCCCCGGTGGAGCTGTGCATGGGGTGTGTTTAGAACATTTTGTTACCAGCCGAGTCCAAAACTCAGCCGTTCCCCATCTCAGCCCAGAAAGCAGGTAGAACAACTTTTGTGGTGCCTTTCTCTTGCCTACCGGGGTAGTGTAAAATCTACCAACAGAACTCGTTTCTGGCACCTTCCGAGGTTGAGGTGTTCATGGGGTGTGTTTGGAACATTTTTTCACCAGCCGAGTCCAAAATTCAGCCGTTCCCCATCTCAGCCCAGAAAGCAGGTAGAAAAACTTTTGTGGTGCCTTTCAGCTGCCTACCGGGGTACTGTAAAAACTACCAACAGAACTCGTTTCTGGCACCTTCCACGGTGGAGTTGTGCATGGGGTGTGTTTGGAACATTTTGTTACCAGCCGAGTCCAAAATTCAGCCGTTCCCCATCTCAGCCCAGAAAGCAGGTACAACAAGTTTTGTGGTGCCTTTCAGCTGCCTACCGGGGTAGTGTAAAAACTACCATCAGTACTCGTTTCTGGCACCTTTGCCGGTGGAGGTGTGCATGGGGTGTGTTTGGAACATTTTGTCACCAGCCGAGTCCAAAATTCAGCGATTCCCCATCTCAGCCCAGAAAGCAGGTAGAAAAACTTTTGTGGTGCCTTTCAGCTGCCTACCGGGGTAGTGTAAAAACTACCAAAAGAACTCGTTTCTGGCACCTTCCCCGGTGGAGGTGTGCATGGGGTGTGTTTGGAAAATTTTGTCACCAGCCGAGTCCAAAATTCAGCGATTCTCCATCTCAGCCCAGAAAGCAGGTAGAACAAGTTTTGTGGTGCCTTTCAGCTGCCTACCGGGGTAGTGTAAAAACTACCAACAGAACTCATTTCTGGCACCTTTGCCGGTGGAGCTGTGCATGGGGTGTGTTTGGAACATTTTGTTACCAGCCGAGTCCAAAATTCAGCCGTTCCCCATCTCAGCCCAGAAAGCAGGTACAACAAGTTTTGTGGTGCCTTTCAGCTGCCTACCGGGGTAGTGTAAAAACTACCAACAGAACTCGTTTCTGGCACCTTCCCCGGTGGAGGTGTGCATGGGGTGTGTTTGGAACATTTTGTCAGCATCCGAGTCCAAAATTCAGCGATTCCCCATCTCAGCCCAGAAAGCAGGTAGAACAAGTTTTGTGGTGCCTTTCTCTTGCCTACCGGGGTAGTGTAAAAACTACCAACAGAACTCGTTTCTGGCACCTTCCCCGGTGGAGTTGTGCATGGGGTGTGTTTGGAACATTTTGTCTGCAGCCGAGTCCAAAACTCAGCCGTTCCCCATCTCAGCCCAGAAAGCAGGTAGAACAAGTTTTGTGGTGCCTTTCAGCTGCCTACCGGGGTAGTGTAAAAACTACCAACAGAACTCGTTTCTGGCACCTTCCTCGGTGGAGTTGTGCATGGGGTGTGTTTGGAACATTTTGTCACCAGCCGAGTCCAAAATTCAGTGATTCCCCATCTCAGCCCAGAAAGCAGGTAGAAAAACTTTTGTGGTGCCTTTCAGCTGCCTACCGGGGTAGTGTAAAAACTACCAACAGAACTCGTTTCTGGCACCTTCCCCGGTGGAGGTGTGCATGGGGTGTGTTTGGAAAATTTTGTCACCAGCCGAGTCCAAAATTCAGCCGTTCCCCATCTCAGCCCAGAAAGCAGGTAGAACAAGTTTTGTGGTGCCTTTCAGCTGCCTACCGGGGTAGTGTAAAAACTACCAACAGAACTCGTTTCTGGCACCTTCCCCGGTGGAGTTGTGCATGGGGTGTGTTTGGAACATTTTGTCACCAGCCGAGTCCAAAACTCAGCCGTTCCCCATCTCAGCCCAGAAAGCAGGTACAACAAGTTTTGTGGTGCCTTTCAGCTGCCTACCGGGGTAGTGTAAAAACTACCAACAGAACTCGTTTCTGGCACCTTCCCCGGTGGAGTTGTGCATGGGGTGTGTTTGGAGCATTTTGTCACCAGCCGAGTCCAAAACTCAGCCGTTCCCCATCTCAGCCCAGAAAGCAGGTAGAAAAACTTTTGTGGTGCCTTTCAGCTGCCTACCGGGGTAGTGTAAAAACTACCAACAGAACTCGATTCTGGCACCTTCCCCGGTGGAGCTGTGCATGGGGTGTGTTTGGAACATTTTGTTACCAGCCGAGTCCAAAACTCAGCCGTTCCCCATCTCAGCCCAGAAAGCAGGTAGAACAACTTTTGTGGTGCCTTTCTCTTGCCTACCGGGGTAGTGTAAAAACTACCAACAGAACTCGTTTCTGGCACCTTCCTCGGTGGAGTTGTGCATGGGGTGTGTTTGGAATATTTTGTCACCAGCCGAGTCCAAAATTCAGCCGTTCCCCATCTCAGCCCAGAAAGCAGGTAGAAAAACTTTTGTGGTGCCTTTCAGCTGCCTACCGGAGTAGTGTAAAAACTACCAACAGAACTCGTTTCTGGCACCTTCCCCGGTGGAGCTGTGCATGGGGTGTGTTTGGAACATTTTGTCACCAGCCGAGTCCAAAATTCAGCGATTCCCCATCTCAGCCCAGAAAGCAGGTAGAACAAGTTTTGTGGTGCCTTTCAGCTGCCTACCGGGGTAGTGTAAAAACTACCAACAGAACTCGTTTCTGGCACCTTCCCCGGTGGAGTTGTGCATGGGGTGTGTTTGGAACATTTTGTCAGCAGCCAAGTCCAAAATTCAGCTGATCCCCATCTCAGCCCAGAAAGCAGGTAGAAAAACTTTTGTGGTGCCTTTCAGCTGCCTACCGGGGTAGTGTAAAAACTACCAACAGAACTCGTTTCTGGCACCTTCCCCGGTGGCGGTGTGCATGGGGTGTGTTTGGAAAATTTTTTCACCAGCCGAGTCCAAAATTCAGCCGTTCCCCATCTCAGCCCAGAAAGCAGGTACAACAAGTTTTGTGGTGCCTTTCAGCTGCCTACCGGGGTAGTGTAAAAACTACCATCAGTACTCGTTTCTGGCACCTTTGCCGGTGGAGGTGTGCATGGGGTGTGTTTGGAACATTTTGTCACCAGCCGAGTCCAAAATTCAGCGATTCCCCATCTCAGCCCAGAAAGCAGGTAGAAAAACTTTTGTGGTGCCTTTCAGCTGCCTACCGGGGTAGTGTAAAAACTACCAACAGAACTCGTTTCTGGCACCTTCCCCGGTGGAGGTGTGCATGGGGTGTGTTTGGAAAATTTTGTCACCAGCCGAGTCCAAAATTCAGCGATTCTCCATCTCAGCCCAGAAAGCAGGTAGAACAAGTTTTGTGGTGCCTTTCAGCTGCCTACCGGGGTAGTGTAAAAACTACCAACAGAACTCATTTCTGGCACCTTTGCCGGTGGAGCTGTGCATGGGGTGTGTTTGGAACATTTTGTTACCAGCCGAGTCCAAAATTCAGCCGTTCCCCATCTCAGCCCAGAAAGCAGGTACAACAAGTTTTGTGGTGCCTTTCAGCTGCCTACCGGGGTAGTGTAAAAACTACCAACAGAACTCGTTTCTGGCACCTTCCCCGGTGGAGGTGTGCATGGGGTGTGTTTGGAACATTTTGTCAGCAGCCGAGTCCAAAATTCAGCGATTCCCCATCTCAGCCCAGAAAGCAGGTAGAACAAGTTTTGTGGTGCCTTTCAGCTGCCTACCGGGGTAGTGTAAAAACTACCAACAGAACTCGTTTCTGGCACCTTCCCCGGAGGAGTTGTGCATGGGGTGTGTTTGGAACATTTTGTCTGCAGCCGAGTCCAAAACTCAGCCGTTCCCCATCTCAGCCCAGAAAGCAGGTAGAACAAGTTTTGTGGTGCCTTTCAGCTGCCTACCGGGGTAGTGTAAAAACTACCAACAGAACTCGTTTCTGGCACCTTCCTCGGTGGAGTTGTGCATGGGGTGTGTTTGGAACATTTTGTCACCAGCCGAGTCCAAAATTCAGTGATTCCCCATCTCAGCCCAGAAAGCAGGTAGAAAAACTTTTGTGGTGCCTTTCAGCTGCCTACCGGGGTAGTGTAAAAACTACCAACAGAACTCGTTTCTGGCACCTTCCCCGGTGGAGGTGTGCATGGGGTGTGTTTGGAAAATTTTGTCACCAGCCGAGTCCAAAATTCAGCCGTTCCCCATCTCAGCCCAGAAAGCAGGTAGAACAAGTTTTGTGGTGCCTTTCAGCTGCCTACCGGGGTAGTGTAAAAACTACCAACAGAACTCGTTTCTGGCACCTTCCCCGGTGGAGTTGTGCATGGGGTGTGTTTGGAACATTTTGTCACCAGCCGAGTCCAAAATTCAGCGATTCCCCATCTCAGCCCAGAAAGCAGGTACAACAAGTTTTGTGGTGCCTTTCAGCTGCCTACCGGGGTAGTGTAAAAACTACCAACAGAACTCGTTTCTGGCACCTTCCCCGGTGGAGGTGTGCATGGGGTGTGTTTGGAAAATTTTGTCACCAGCCGAGTCCAAAATTCAGCCGTTCCCCATCTCAGCCCAGAAAGCAGGTAGAACAAGTTTTGTGGTGCCTTTCAGCTGCCTACCGGGGTAGTGTAAAAACTACCAACAGAACTCGTTTCTGGCACCTTCCCCGGTGGAGTTGTGCATGGGGTGTGTTTGGAGCATTTTGTCACCAGCCGAGTCCAAAACTCAGCCGTTCCCCATCTCAGCCCAGAAAGCAGGTAGAAAAACTTTTGTGGTGCCTTTCAGCTGCCTACCGGGGTAGTGTAAAAACTACCAACAGAACTCGATTCTGGCACCTTCCCCGGTGGAGCTGTGCATGGGGTGTGTTTGGAACATTTTGTCACCAGCCGAGTCCAAAACTCAGCCGTTCCCCATCTCAGCCCAGAAAGCAGGTAGAACAACTTTTGTGGTGCCTTTCTCTTGCCTACCGGGGTAGTGTAAAAACTACCAACAGAACTCGTTTCTGGCACCTTCCTCGGTGGAGTTGTGCATGGGGTGTGTTTGGAATATTTTGTCACCAGCCGAGTCCAAAATTCAGCCGTTCCCCATCTCAGCCCAGAAAGCAGGTAGAACAAGTTTTGTGGTGCCTTTCAGCTGCCTACCGGGGTAGTGTAAAAACTACCAACAGAACTCGTTTCTGGCACCTTCCCCGGTGGAGCTGTGCATGGGGTGTGTTTGGAACATTTTGTCACCAGCCGAGTCCAAAATTCAGCGATTCCCCATCTCAGCCCAGAAAGCAGGTAGAACAAGTTTTGTGGTGCCTTTCAGCTGCCTACCGGGGTACTGTAAAAACTACCAACAGAACTCGTTTCTGGCACCTTCCCCGGTGGAGTTGTGCATGGGGTGTGTTTGGAACATTTTGTCAGCAGCCAAGTCCAAAATTCAGCTGATCCCCATCTCAGCCCAGAAAGCAGGTAGAAAAACTTTTGTGGTGCCTTTCAGCTGCCTACTGGGGTAGTGTAAAAACTACCAACAGAACTCGTTTCTGGCACCTTCCCCGGTGGAGGTGTGCATGGGGTGTGTTTGGAAAATTTTTTCACCAGCCGAGTCCAAAATTCAGCTGATCCCCATCTCAGCCCAGAAAGCAGGTAGAAAAACTTTTGTGGTGCCTTTCAGCTGCCTACCGGGGTAGTGTAAAAACTACCAACAGAACTCGTTTCTGGCACCTTCCTCGGTGGAGTTGTGCATGGGGTGTGTTTGGAATATTTTTTCACCAGCCGAGTCCAAAATTCAGCTGTTCCCCATCTCAGCCCAGAAAGCAGGTAGAACAAGTTTTGTGGTGCCTTTCAGCTGCCTACCGGGGTACTGTAAAAACTACCAACAGAACTCGTTTCTGGCACCTTCCCCGGTGGAGTTGTGCATGGGGTGTGTTTGGAACATTTTGTCACCAGCCGAGTCCAAAATTCAGCGATTCCCCATCTCAGCCCAGAAAGCAGGTACAACAAGTTTTGTGGTGCCTTTCAGCTGCCTACCGGGGTACTGTAAAAACTACCAACAGAACTCGTTTCTGGCACCTTCCCCGGTGGAGTTGTGCATGGGGTGTGTTTGGAACATTTTGTCACCAGCCGAGTCCAAAATTCAGTGATTCCCCATCTCAGCCCAGAAAGCAGGTAGAAAAACTTTTGTGGTGCCTTTCAGCTGCCTACCGGGGTAGTGTAAAAACTACCAACAGAACTCGTTTCTGGCACCTTCCCCGGTGGAGGTGTGCATGGGGTGTGTTTGGAAAATTTTGTCAGCAGCCGAGTCCAAAATTCAGCCGTTCCCCATCTCAGCCCAGAAAGCAGGTAGAACAAGTTTTGTGGTGCCTTTCAGCTGCCTACCGGGGTAGTGTAAAAACTACCAACAGAACTCGTTTCTGGCACCTTCCCCGGTGGAGTTGTGCATGGGGTGTGTTTGGAACATTTTGTCACCAGCCGAGTCCAAAATTCAGCGATTCCCCATCTCAGCCCAGAAAGCAGGTACAACAAGTTTTGTGGTGCCTTTCAGCTGCCTACCGGGGTAGTGTAAAAACTACCAACAGAACTCGTTTCTGGCACCTTCCCCGGTGGAGTTGTGCATGGGGTGTGTTTGGAGCATTTTGTCACCAGCCGAGTCCAAAACTCAGCCATTCCCCATCTCAGCCCAGAAAGCAGGTAGAAAAACTTTTGTGGTGCCTTTCAGCTGCCTACCGGGGTAGTGTAAAAACTACCAACAGAACTCGATTCTGGCACCTTCCCCGGTGGAGCTGTGCATGGGGTGTGTTTAGAACATTTTGTTACCAGCCGAGTCCAAAGCTCAGCCGTTCCCCATCTCAGCCCAGAAAGCAGGTAGAACAAGTTTTGTGGTGCCTTTCAGCTGCCTACCGGGGTACTGTAAAAACTACCAACAGAACTCGTTTCTGGCACCTTCCCCGGTGGAGTTGTGCATGGGGTGTGTTTGGAACATTTTGTCACCAGCCGAGTCCAAAATTCAGCGATTCCCCATCTCAGCCCAGAAAGCAGGTACAACAAGTTTTGTGGTGCCTTTCAGCTGCCTACCGGGGTACTGTAAAAACTACCAACAGAACTCGTTTCTGGCACCTTCCCCGGTGGAGTTGTGCATGGGGTGTGTTTGGAACATTTTGTCAGCAGCCAAGTCCAAAATTCAGCTGATCCCCATCTCAGCCCAGAAAGCAGGTAGAAAAACTTTTGTGGTGCCTTTCAGCTGCCTACTGGGGTAGTGTAAAAACTACCAACAGAACTCGTTTCTGGCACCTTCCTCGGTGCAGTTGTGCATGGGGTGTGCTTGGAACATTTTGTCACCAGCCGAGTCCAAAATTCAGCGATTCTCCATCTCAGCCCAGAAAGCAGGTAGAACAAGTTTTGTGGTGCCTTTCAGCTGCCTACCGGGGTAGTGTAAAAACTACCAACAGAACTCGTTTCTGGCACCTTCCCCGGTGGAGGTGTGCATGGGGTGTGTTTGGAACATTTTGTCAGCAGCCGAGTCCAAAACTCAGCCGTTCCCCATCTCAACCCAGAAAGCAGGTAGAACAAGTTTTGTGGTGCCTTTCAGCTGCCTACCGGGGTAGTGTAAAAACTACCAACAGAACTCGTTTCTGGCACCTTCCCCGGTGGAGTTGTGCATGGGGTGTGTTTGGAACATTTTGTCTGCAGCCGAGTCCAAAACTCAGCTGTTCCCCATCTCAGCCCAGAAAGCAGGTAGAACAAGTTTTGTGGTGCCTTTCAGCTGCCTACCGGGGTAGTGTAAAAACTACCAACAGAACTCGTTTCTGGCACCTTTGCCGGTGGAGCTGTGCATGGGGTGTGTTTGGAACATTTTGTTACCAGCCGAGTCCAAAATTCAGCCGTTCCCCATCTCAGCCCAGAAAGCAGGTAGAACAAGTTTTGTGGTGCCTTTCAGCTGCCTACCGGGGTAGTGTAAAAACTACCAACAGAACTCGTTTCTGGCACCTTCCCCGGTGGAGGTGTGCATGGGGTGTGTTTGGAAAATTTTTTCACCAGCCGAGTCCAAAATTCAGCTGTTCCCCATCTCAGCCCAGAAAGCAGGTAGAAAAACTTTTGTGGTGCCTTTCAGCTGCCTACCGGGGTACTGTAAAAACTACCAACAGAACTCGTTTCTGGCACCTTTGCCAGTGGAGGTGTGCATGGGGTGTGTTTGGAACATTTTGTCACCAGCCGAGTCCAAAATTCAGCCGTTCCCCATCTCAGTCCAGAAAGCAGGTACAACAAGTTTTGTGGTGCCTTTCAGCTGCCTACCAGGGTAGTGTAAAAACTACCAACAGAACTCGTTTCTGGCACCTTCCCCGGTGGAGTTGTGCATGGGGTGTGTTTGGAACATTTTGTCACCAGCCGAGTCCAAAATTCAGCGATTCCCCATCTCAGCCCAGAAAGCAGGTAGAAAAACTTTTGTGGTGCCTTTCAGCTGCCTACCGGGGTACTGTAAAAACTACCAACAGAACTCGATTCTGGCACCTTCCCCGGTGGAGCTGTGCATGGGGTGTGTTTAGAACATTTTGTTACCAGCCGAGTTCAAAACTCAGCCGTTCCCCATCTCAGCCCAGAAAGCAGGTAGAACAAGTTTTGTGGTGCCTTTCAGCTGCCTACCGGGGTAGTGTAAAAACTACCAACAGAACTCGTTTCTGGCACCTTCTCCGGTGGAGTTGTGCATGGGGTGTGTTTGGAACATTTTGTCAGCAGCCGAGTCCAAAACTCAGCTGTTCCCCATCTCAGCCCAGAAAGCAGGTAGAAAAACTTTTGTGGTGCCTTTCAGCTGCCTACCGGGGTAGTGTAAAAACTACCAACAGAACTCGTTTCTGGCACCTTTGCCGGTGGAGCTGTGCATGGGGTGTGTTTGGAACATTTTGTTACCAGCCGAGTCCAAAATTCAGCCGTTCCCCATCTCAGCCCAGAAAGCAGGTAGAACAAGTTTTGTGGTGCCTTTCAGCTGCCTACCGCGGTAGTGTAAAAACTACCAACAGAACTCGTTTCTGGCACCTTCCCCGGTGGAGTTGTGCATGGGGTGTGTTTGGAACATTTTGTCACCAGCCGAGTCCAAAATTCAGCCGTTCCCCATCTCAGCCCAGAAAGCAGGTAGAAAAACTTTTGTGGTGCCTTTCAGCTGCCTACTGGGGTAGTGTAAAAACTACCAACAGAACTCGTTTCTGGCACCTTCCCCGGTGGAGTTGTGCATGGGGTGTGTTTGGAACATTTTGTCAGCAGCCGAGTCCAAAATTCAGCGATTCCCCATCTCAGCCCAGAAAGCAGGTAGAACAAGTTTTGTGGTGCCTTTCAGCTGCCTACCGGGGTAGTGTAAAAACTACCAACAGAACTCGTTTCTGGCACCTTCCCCGGTGGAGTTGTTCATGGGGTGTGTTTGGAACATTTTGTCAGCAGCCGAGTCCAAAATTCAGCGATTCTCCATCTCAGCCCAGAAAGCAGGTAGAACAAGTTTTGTGGTGCCTTTCAGCTGCCTACCGGGGTAGTGTAAAAACTACCAACAGAACTCGTTTCTGGCACCTTCCCCGGTGGAGCTGTGCATGGGGTGTGTTTGGAACATTTTGTTACCAGCCGAGTCCAAAATTCAGCCGTTCCCCATCTCAGCCCAGTAAGCAGGTACAAAAAGTTTTGTGGAGCCTTTCAGCTTCCTACCGGGGTAGTGTAAAAATTACCAACAGAACTCATTTCTGGCACCTTCCCCGGTGGAGTTGTACATGGGGTGTGTTTGGAACATTTTGTCACCAGCCGAGTCCAAAATTCAGCGATTCCCCATCTCAGCCCAGAAAGCAGGTAGAAAAACTTTTGTGGTGCCTTTCAGCTGCCTACCGGGGTAGTGTAAAAACTACCAACAGAACTCGTTTCTGGCACCTTCCCAGGTGGAGTTGTTCATGGGGTGTGTTTGGAAAATTTTTTCACCAGCCGAGTCCAAAATTCAGCCGTTCCCCATCTAAGCCCAGAAAGCAGGTAGAAAAACTTTTGTGGTGCCTTTCAGCTGCCTACCGGGGTAGTGTAAAAACTACCAACAGAACTTGTTTCTGGCACCCTCCCCGGTGGAGTTGTGCGTGGGGTGTGTTTGGAACATTTTGTCACCAGCCGAGTCCAAAATTCAGCTGATCCCCATCTCACCCAGAAAGCAGGTAGAACAAGTTTTGTGGTGCCTTTCAGCTGCCTACTGGGGTACTGTAAAAACTACCAACAGAACTCGTTTTTGGCACCTTCCACGGTGGAGTTGTGCATGGGGTGTGTTTGGAACATTTTGTCAGCAGCCGAGTCCAAAATTCAGCTGATCCCCATCTCAGCCCAGAAAGCAGGTAGAACAAGTTTTGTGGTGCCTTTCAGCTGCCTACCGGGGTAGTGTAAAAACTACCAACAGTACTCGTTTCTGGCACCGTTGCCGGTGGAGGTGTGCATGGGGTGTGTTTGGAACATTTTGTCACCACCCGAGTCCAAAATTCAGCGATTCCCCATCTCAGCCCAGAAAGCAGGTAGAAAAACTTTTGTGGTGCCTTTCAGCTGCCTACCGGGGTAGTGTAAAAACTACCAAAAGAACTCGTTTCTGGCACCTTTGCCGGTGGAGGTGTGCATGGGGTGTGTTTGGAAAATTTTGTCACCAGCCGAGTCCAAAATTCAGCCGTTCCCCATCTCAGCCCAGAAAGCAGGTAGAACAAGTTTTGTGGTGCCTTTCAGCTGCCTACCGGGGTACTGTAAAAACTACCAACAGAACTCGTTTCTGGCACCTTTGCCGGTGGAGCTGTGCATGGGGTGTGTTTGGAACATTTTGTTACCAGCCGAGTCCAAAATTCAGCCATTCCCCATCTCAGCCCAGAAAGCAGGTAGAACAAGTTTTGTGGTGCCTTTCAGCTGCCTACCGGGGTACTGTAAAAACTACCAACAGAACTCGTTTCTGGCACCTTCCCCGGTGGAGGTGTGCATGGGGTGTGTTTGGAACATTTTGTCTGCAGCCGAGTCCAAAATTCAGCTGATCCCCATCTCAGCCCAGAAAGCAGGTAGAACAAGTTTTGTGGTGCCTTTCAGCTGCCTACCGGGGTAGTGTAAAAACTACCAACAGAACTCGTTTCTGGCACCTTTGCCGGTGGAGCTGTGCATGGGGTGTGTTTGGAACATTTTGTTACCAGCCGAGTCCAAAATTCAGCCGTTCCGCATCTCAGCCCAGAAAGCAGGTAGAACAACTTTTGTGGTGCCTTTCAGCTGCCTACCGGGGTACTGTAAAAACTACCAACAGAACTCGTTTCTGGCACCTTCCCCGGTGGAGTTGTGCATGGGGTGTGTTTGGAACATTTTGTCACCAGCCGAGTCCAAAATTCAGCCGTTCCCCATCTCAGCCCAGAAAGCAGGTAGAACAAGTTTTGTGGTGCCTTTCAGCTGCCTACCGGGGTACTGTAAAAACTACCAACAGAACTCGTTTCTGGCACCTTCCCCGGTGGAGTTGTGCATGGGGTGTGTTTGGAACATTTTGTCAGCAGCCGAGTCCAAAATTCAGCGATTCCCCATCTAAGCCCAGAAAGCAGGTAGAAAAACTTTTGTGGTGCCTTTCAGCTGCCTACCGGGGTAGTGTAAAAACTACCAACAGAACTCGTTTCTGGCACCTTCCCCGGTGGAGTTGTGCATGGGGTGTGTTTGGAACATTTTGTCAGCAGCCAAGTCCAAAATTCAGCTGATCCCCATCTCAGCCCAGAAAGCAGGTAGAAAAACTTTTGTGGTGCCTTTCAGCTGCCTACCGGGGTAGTGTAAAAACTACCAACAGAACTCGTTTCTGGCACCTTCCTCGGTGGAGTTGTGCATGGGGTGTGTTTGGAACATTTTGTCACCAGCCGAGTCCAAAACTCAGCTGTTCCCCATCTCAGCCCAGAAAGCAGGTAGAACAACTTTTGTGGTGCCTTTCAGCTGCCTACCGGGGTACTGTAAAAACTACCAACAGAACTCGTTTCTGGCACCTTCCCCGGTGGAGTTGTGCATGGGGTGTGTTTGGAACATTTTGTCAGCAGCCGAGTCCAAAATTCAGCGATTCTCCATCTCAGCCCAGAAAGCAGGTAGAACAAGTTTTGTGGTGCCTTTCAGCTGCCTACCGGGGTAGTGTAAAAACTACCAACAGAACTCGTTTCTGGCACCTTCCCCGGAGGAGCTGTGCATGGGGTGTGTTTGGAACATTTTGTCAGCAGCCGAGTCCAAAACTCAGCCGTTCCCCATCTCAGCCCAGAAAGCAGGTAGAACAAGTTTTGTGGTGCCTTTCAGCTGCCTACCGGTGTAGTGTAAAAACTACCAACAGAACTCGTTTCTGGCACCTTCCCCGGTGGAGTTGTGCATGGGGTGTGTTTGGAACATTTTGTCTGCAGCCGAGTCCAAAACTCAGCTGTTCCCCATCTCAGCCCAGAAAGCAGGTAGAACAAGTTTTCTGGTGCCTTTCAGCTGCCTACCGGGGTAGTGTAAAAACTACCAACAGAACTCGTTTCTGGCACCTTTGCCGGTGGAGGTGTGCATGGGGTGTGTTTGGAACATTTTGTCACCAGCCGAGTCCAAAATTCAGCGATTCTCCATCTCAGCCCAGAAAGCAGGTAGAACAAGTTTTGTGGTGCCTTTCAGCTGCCTACCGGGGTAGTGTAAAAACTACCAACAGAACTCGTTTCTGGCACCTTCCCCGGTGGAGCTGTGCATGGGGTGTGTTTGGAACATTTTGTCAGCAGCCGAGTCCAAAACTCAGCCGTTCCCCATCTCAGCCCAGAAAGCAGGTAGAACAAGTTTTGTGGTGCCTTTCAGCTGCCTACCGGGGTAGTGTAAAAACTACCAACAGAACTCGTTTCTGGCACCTTCCCCGGTGGAGGTGTGCATGGGGTGTGTTTGGAACATTTTGTCAGCAGCCGAGTCCAAAATTCAGCCGTTCCCCATCTAAGCCCAGAAAGCAGGTAGAAAAACTTTTGTGGTGCCTTTCAGCTGCCTACCGGGGTAGTGTAAAAACTACCAACAGAACTCATTTCTGGCACCTTCCCCGGTGGAGCTGTGCATGGGGTGTGTTTGGAACATTTTGTCACCAGCCGAGTCCAAAACTCAGCCGTTCCCCATCTCAGCCCAGAAAGCAGGTAGAACAAGTTTTGTGGTGCCTTTCAGCTGCCTACCGGGGTAGTGTAAAAACTACCAACAGAACTCGTTTCTGGCACCTTCCCCGGTGGAGTTGTGCATGGGGTGTGTTTGGAACATTTTGTCACCAGCCGAGTCCAAAATTCAGCCGTTCCCCATCTAAGCCCAGAAAGCAGGTAGAACAAGTTTTGTGGTGCCTTTCAGCTGCCTACCGGGGTAGTGTAAAAACTACCAACAGAACTCGTTTCTGGCACCTTCCCCGGTGGAGTTGTGCATGGGGTGTGTTTGGAACATTTTTTCACCAGCCGAGTCCAAAATTCAGCTGTTCCCCATCTCAGCCCAGAAAGCAGGTAGAACAAGTTTTGTGGTGCCTTTCAGCTGCCTACCGGGGTAGTGTAAAAACTACCAACAGAACTCGTTTCTGGCACCTTCCCCGGTGGAGTTGTGCATGGGGTGTGTTTGGAACATTTTGTCAGCAGCCGAGTCCAAAATTCAGCCGTTCCCCGTCTCAGCCCAGAAAGCAGGTAGAACAAGTTTTGTGGTGCCTTTCAGCTGCCTACCGGGGTAGTGTAAAAACTACCAACAGAACTCGTTTCTGGCACCTTTGCCGGAGGAGTTGTGCATGGGGTGTGTTTGGAACATTTTGTCACCAGCCGAGTCCAAAATTCAGCGATTCCTCATCTCAGCCCAGAAAGCAGGTAGAACAAGTTTTGTGGTGCCTTTCAGCTGCTTACCGGGGTACTGTAAAAACTACCAACAGAACTCGTTTCTGGCACCTTTGCCAGTGGAGGTGTGCATGGGGTGTGTTTGGAACATTTTGTCACCAGCCGAGTCCAAAATTCAGCTGTTCCCCATCTCAGCCCAGAAAGCAGGTAGAAAAACTTTTGTGGTGCCTTTCAGCTGCCTACCGGGGTAGTGTAAAAACTACCAACAGAACTCGTTTCTGGCACCTTCCCCGGTGGAGTTGTGCATGGGGTGTGTTTGGAACATTTTGTCACCAGCCGAGTCCAAAACTCAGCTGTTCCCCATCTCAGCCCAGAAAGCAGGTAGAAAAACTTTTGTGGTGCCTTTCAGCTGCCTACCGGGGTAGTGTAAAAACTACCAACAGAACTCGTTTCTGGCTCCTTTGCCGGTGGAGCTGTGCATGGGGTGTGTTTGGAACATTTTGTTACCAGCCGAGTCCAAAATTCAGCCGTTCCCCATCTCAGCCCAGAAAGCAGGTACAACAAGTTTTGTGGTGCCTTTCAGCTGCCTACCGGGGTAGTGTAAAAACTACCAACAGAACTCGTTTCTGGCACCTTCCCCGGTGGAGCTGTGCATGGGGTGTGTTTGGAACATTTTGTTACCAGCCGAGTCCAAAATTCAGCCGTTCCCCATCTCAGCCCAGAAAGCAGGTAGAACAAGTTTTGTGGTGCCTTTCAGCTGCCTACTGGGGTACTGTAAAAACTACCAACAGAACTCGTTTCTGGCACCTTCCACGGTGGAGTTGTGCATGGGGTGTGTTTGGAACATTTTGTTACCAGCCGAGTACAAAATTCAGCCGTTCCCCATCTCAGCCCAGAAAGCAGGTAGAAAAACTTTTGTGGTGCCTTTCAGCTGCCTACCGGGGTAGTGTAAAAACTACCAACAGAACTCGTTTCTGGCACCTTCCCCGGTGGAGTTGTGCATGGGGTGTGTTTGGAACATTTTGTCTGCAGCCGAGTCCAAAACTCAGCTGTTCCCCATCTCAGCCCAGAAAGCAGGTAGAAAAACTTTTGTGGTGCCTTTCAGCTGCCTACCGGGGTAGTGTAAAAACTACCAACAGAACTCGTTTCTGGCACCTTTGCCGGTGGAGTTGTGCATGGGGTGTGTTTGGAACATTTTGTCACCAGCCGAGTCCAAAATTCAGCGATTCTCCATTCTCAGCCCAGAAAGCAGGTAGAAAAACTTTTGTGGTGCCTTTCAGCTGCCTACCGGGGTAGTGTAAAAACTACCAACAGAACTCGTTTCTGGCACCTTCCCCGGTGGAGTTGTGCATGGGGTGTGTTTGGAACATTTTGTCTGCAGCCGAGTCCAAAACTCAGCTGTTCCCCATCTCAGCCCAGAAAGCAGGTAGAAAAACTTTTGTGGTGCCTTTCAGCTGCCTACCGGGGTAGTGTAAAAACTACCAACAGAACTCGTTTCTGGCACCTTTGCCGGTGGAGGTGTGCATGGGGTGTGTTTGGAACATTTTGTCACCAGCCGAGTCCAAAATTCAGCGATTCTCCATCTCAGCCCAGAAAGCAGGTAGAACAAGTTTTGTGGTGCCTTTCAGCTGCCTACCGGGGTAGTGTAAAAACTACCAACAGAACTCGTTTCTGGCACCTTCCCCGGTGGAGCTGTGCATGGGGTGTGTTTGGAACATTTTGTCAGCAGCCGAGTCCAAAACTCAGCCGTTCCCCATCTCAGCCCAGAAAGCAGGTAGAACAAGTTTTGTGGTGCCTTTCAGCTGCCTACCGGGGTAGTGTAAAAACTACCAACAGAACTCGTTTCTGGCACCTTTGCCGGTGGAGCTGTGCATGGGGTGTGTTTGGAACATTTTGTTACCAGCCGAGTCCAAAATTCAGCCGTTCCCCATCTCAGCCCAGAAAGCAGGTAGAACAAGTTTTGTGGTGCCTTTCAGCTGCCTACCGGGGTAGTGTAAAAACTACCAACAGAACTCGTTTCTGGCACCTTCCCCGGTGGAGGTGTGCATGGGGTGTGTTTGGAACATTTTGTTACCAGCCGAGTCCAAAATTCAGCGATTCCCCATCTAAGCCCAGAAAGCAGGTAGAAAAACTTTTGTGGTGCCTTTCAGCTGCCTACCGGGGTAGTGTAAAAACTACCAACAGAACTCATTTCTGGCACCTTCCCCGGTGGAGCTGTGCATGGGGTGTGTTTGGAACATTTTGTCACCAGCCGAGTCCAAAACTCAGCCGTTCCCCATCTCAGCCCAGAAAGCAGGTAGAACAAGTTTTGTGGTGCCTTGCAGCTGCCTACCGGGGTAGTGTAAAAACTACCAACAGAACTCGTTTCTGGCACCTTCCCCGGTGGAGTTGTGCATGGGGTGTGTTTGGAACATTTTGTCACCAGCCGAGTCCAAAATTCAGCCGTTCCCCATCTAAGCCCAGAAAGCAGGTACAACAAGTTTTGTGGTGCCTTTCAGCTGCCTACCGGGGTAGTGTAAAAACTACCAACAGAACTCGTTTCTGGCACCTTCCCCGGTGGAGTTGTGCATGGGGTGTGTTTGGAACATTTTGTCAGCAGCCGAGTCCAAAATTCAGCTGTTCCCCATCTCAGCCCAGAAAGCAGGTAGAACAAGTTTTGTGGTGCCTTTCAGCTGCCTACCGGGGTAGTGTAAAAACTACCAACAGAACTCGTTTCTGGCACCTTTGCCGGTGGAGCTGTGCATGGGGTGTGTTTGGAACATTTTGTCAGCAGCCGAGTCCAAAACTCAGCCGTTCCCCATCTCAGCCCAGAAAGCAGGTAGAACAAGTTTTGTGGTGCCTTTCAGCTGCCTACCGGGGTAGTGTAAAAACTACCAACAGAACTCGTTTCTGGCACCTTCCCCGGTGGAGGTGTGCATGGGGTGTGTTTGGAACATTTTGTCAGCAGCCGAGTCCAAAATTCAGCCGTTCCCCATCTCAGCCCAGAAAGCAGGTAGAACAAGTTTTGTGGTGCCTTTCAGCTGCCTACCGGGGTAGTGTAAAAACTACCAACAGAACTCGTTTCTGGCACCTTCCCCGGTGGAGCTGTGCATGGGGTGTGTTTGGAACATTTTGTCAGCAGCCGAGTCCAAAACTCAGCCGTTCCCCATCTCAGCCCAGAAAGCAGGTAGAACAAGTTTTGTGGTGCCTTTCAGCTGCCTACCGGGGTAGTGTAAAAACTACCAACAGAACTCGTTTCTGGCACCTTCCCCGGTGGAGGTGTGCATGGGGTGTGTTTGGAACATTTTGTCAGCAGCCGAGTCCAAAATTCAGCGATTCCCCATCTAAGCCCAGAAAGCAGGTAGAAAAACTTTTGTGGTGCCTTTCAGCTGCCTACCGGGGTAGTGTAAAAACTACCAACAGAACTCATTTCTGGCACCTTCCCCGGTGGAGCTGTGCATGGGGTGTGTTTGGAACATTTTGTCACCAGCCGAGTCCAAAATTCAGCCGTTCCCCATCTCAGCCCAGAAAGCAGGTAGAACAAGTTTTGTGGTGCCTTTCAGCTGCCTACCGGGGTAGTGTAAAAACTACCAACAGAACTCGTTTCTGGCACCTTCCCCGGTGGAGTTGTGCATGGGGTGTGTTTGGAACATTTTGTCACCAGCCGAGTCCAAAATTCAGCCGTTCCCCATCTAAGCCCAGAAAGCAGGTACAACAAGTTTTGTGGTGCCTTTCAGCTGCCTACCGGGGTAGTGTAAAAACTACCAACAGAACTTGTTTCTGGCACCTTCCCCGGTGGAGTTGTGCATGGGGTGTGTTTGGAACATTTTGTCAGCAGCCGAGTCCAAAATTCAGCTGTTCCCCATCTCAGCCCAGAAAGCAGGTACAACAAGTTTTGTGGTGCCTTTCAGCTGCCTACCGGGGTAGTGTAAAAACTACCAACAGAACTCGTTTCTGGCACCTTCCCCGGTGGAGTTGTGCATGGGGTGTGTTTGGAACATTTTGTCACCAGCCGAGTCCAAAATTCAGCGATTCTCCATCTCAGCCCAGAAAGCAGGTAGAACAACTTTTGTGGTGCCTTTCAGCTGCCTACCGGGGTAGTGTAAAAACTACCAACAGAACTCGTTTCTGGCACCTTCCCCGGTGGAGCTGTGCATGGGGTGTGTTTGGAACATTTTGTTACCAGCCGAGTCCAAAACTCAGCCGTTCCCCATCTCAGCCCAGAAAGCAGGTAGAACAAGTTTTGTGGAGCCTTTCAGCTGCCTACCGGGGTAGTGTAAAAACTACCAACAGAACTCGTTTCTGGCACCTTCCCCGGTGGAGCTGTGCATGGGGTGTGTTGGAACATTTTGTTACCAGCCGAGTCCAAAATTCAGCCGTTCCCCATCTCAGCCCAGAAAGCAGGTAGAACAAGTTTTGTGGTGCCTTTCAGCTGCCTACTGGGGTACTGTAAAAACTACCAACAGAACTCGTTTCTGGCACCTTCCACGGTGGAGTTGTGCATGGGGTGTGTTTGGAACATTTTGTTACCAGCCGAGTCCAAAATTCAGCCGTTCCTCATCTCAGCCCAGAAAGCAGGTAGAAAAACTTTTGTGGTGCCTTTCAGCTGCCTACCGGGGTAGTGTAAAAACTACCAACAGAACTCGTTTCTGGCACCTTCCCCGGTGGAGTTGTGCATGGGGTGTGTTTGGAACATTTTGTCTGCAGCCGAGTCCAAAACTCAGCTGTTCCCCATCTCAGCCCAGAAAGCAGGTAGAACAAGTTTTCTGGTGCCTTTCAGCTGCCTACCGGGGTAGTGTAAAAACTACCAACAGAACTCGTTTCTGGCACCTTTGCCGGTGGAGGTGTGCATGGGGTGTGTTTGGAACATTTTGTCAGCAGCCGAGTCCAAAATTCAGCGATTCTCCATCTCAGCCCAGAAAGCAGGTAGAACAAGTTTTGTGGTGCCTTTCAGCTGCCTACCGGGGTAGTGTAAAAACTACCAACAGAACTCGTTTCTGGCACCTTCCCCGGTGGAGCTGTGCATGGGGTGTGTTTGGAACATTTTGTCAGCAGCCGAGTCCAAAACTCAGCCGTTCCCCATCTCAGCCCAGAAAGCAGGTAGAACAAGTTTTGTGGTGCCTTTCAGCTGCCTACCGGGGTAGTGTAAAAACTACCAACAGAACTCGTTTCTGGCACCTTTGCCGGTGGAGCTGTGCATGGGGTGTGTTTGGAACATTTTGTTACCAGCCGAGTCCAAAATTCAGCCGTTCCCCATCTCAGCCCAGAAAGCAGGTAGAACAAGTTTTGTGGTGCCTTTCAGCTGCCTACCGGGGTAGTGTAAAAACTACCAACAGAACTCGTTTCTGGCACCTTTGCCGGTGGAGCTGTGCATGGGGTGTGTTTGGAACATTTTGTCAGCAGCCGAGTCCAAAATTCAGCGATTCCCCACCTAAGCCCAGAAAGCAGGTAGAAAAACTTTTGTGGTGCCTTTCAGCTGCCTACCGGGGTAGTGTAAAAACTACCAACAGAACTCATTTCTGGCACCTTCCCCGGTGGAGCTGTGCATGGGGTGTGTTTGGAACATTTTGTCACCAGCCGAGTCCAAAATTCAGCCGTTCCCCATCTAAGCCCAGAAAGCAGGTACAACAAGTTTTGTGGTGCCTTTCAGCTGCCTACCGGGGTAGTGTAAAAACTACCAACAGAACTCGTTTCTGGCACCTTCCCCGGTGGAGTTGTGCATGGGGTGTGTTTGGAACATTTTGTCAGCAGCCGAGTCCAAAATTCAGACGTTCCCCGTCTCAGCCCAGAAAGCAGGTAGAACAAGTTTTGTGGTGCCTTTCTGCTGCCTACCGGGGTAGTGTAAAAACTACCAACAGAACTCGTTTCTGGCACCTTCCCCGGTGGAGTTGTGCATGGGGTGTGTTTGGAAAATTTTGTCACCAGCCGAGTCCAAAATTCAGCGATTCTCCATCTCAGCCCAGAAAGCAGGTAGAACAAGTTTTGTGGTGCCTTTCAGCTGCCTCCCGGGGTAGTGTAAAAACTACCAACAGAACTCGTTTCTGGCACCTTTGCCGGTGGAGCTGTGCATGGGGTGTGTTTGGAACATTTTGTCTGCAGCCGAGTCCAAAATTCAGCCGTTCCCCATCTCAGCCCAGAAAGCAGGTAGAAAAACTTTTGTGGTGCCTTTCAGCTGCCTACCGGGGTAGTGTAAAAACTACCAACAGAACTCGTTTCTGGCACCTTCCTCGGTGCAGTTGTGCATGGGGTGTGTTTGGAACATTTTGTCACCAGCCGAGTCCAAAACTCAGCTGTTCCCCATCTCAGCCCAGAAAGCAGGTAGAACAAGTTTTGTGGTGCCTTTCAGCTGCCTACCGGGGTAGTGTAAAAACTACCAACAGAACTCGTTTCTGGCACCTTTGCCGGTGGAGCTGTGCATGGGGTGTGTTTGGAACATTTTGTCACCAGCCGAGTCCAAAATTCAGCCGTTCCCCATCTCAGCCCAGAAAGCAGGTAGAACAACTTTTGTGGTGCCTTTCAGCTGCCTACCGGGGTACTGTAAAAACTACCAACAGAACTCGTTTCTGGCACCTTCCCCGGTGGAGTTGTGCATGGGGTGTGTTTGGAACATTTTGTCAGCAGCCGAGTCCAAAATTCAGCGATTCTCCATCTCAGCCCAGAAAGCAGGTAGAACAAGTTTTGTGGTGCCTTTCAGCTGCCTACCGGGGTAGTGTAAAAACTACCAACAGAACTCGTTTCTGGCACCTTCCCCGGTGGAGCTGTGCATGGGGTGTGTTTGGAACATTTTGTCAGCAGCCGAGTCCAAAACTCAGCCGTTCCCCATCTCAGCCCAGAAAGCAGGTAGAACAAGTTTTGTGGTGCCTTTCAGCTGCCTACCGGGGTAGTGTAAAAACTACCAACAGAACTCGTTTCTGGCACCTTCCCCGGTGGAGTTGTGCATGGGGTGTGTTTGGAACATTTTGTCTGCAGCCGAGTCCAAAACTCAGCTGTTCCCCATCTCAGCCCAGAAAGCAGGTAGAACAAGTTTTCTGGTGCCTTTCAGCTGCCTACCGGGGTAGTGTAAAAACTACCAACAGAACTCGTTTCTGGCACCTTTGCCGGTGGAGGTGTGCATGGGGTGTGTTTGGAACATTTTGTCACCAGCCGAGTCCAAAATTCAGCGATTCTCCATCTCAGCCCAGAAAGCAGGTAGAACAAGTTTTGTGGTGCCTTTCAGCTGCCTACCGGGGTAGTGTAAAAACTACCAACAGAACTCGTTTCTGGCACCTTCCCCGGTGGAGTTGTGCATGGGGTGTGTTTGGAACATTTTGTCAGCAGCCGAGTCCAAAACTCAGCCGTTCCCCATCTCAGCCCAGAAAGCAGGTAGAACAAGTTTTGTGGTGCCTTTCAGCTGCCTACCGGGGTAGTGTAAAAACTACCAACAGAACTCGTTTCTGGCACCTTCCCCGGTGGAGGTGTGCATGGGGTGTGTTTGGAACATTTTGTCAGCAGCCGAGTCCAAAATTCAGCGATTCCCCATCTAAGCCCAGAAAGCAGGTAGAAAAACTTTTGTGGTGCCTTTCAGCTGCCTACCGGGGTAGTGTAAAAACTACCAACAGAACTCGTTTCTGGCACCTTCCCCGGTGGAGCTGTGCATGGGGTGTGTTTGGAACATTTTGTCAGCAGCCGAGTCCAAAACTCAGCCGTTCCCCATCTCAGCCCAGAAAGCAGGTAGAACAAGTTTTGTGGTGCCTTTCAGCTGCCTACCGGGGTAGTGTAAAAACTACCAACAGAACTCGTTTCTGGCACCTTCCCCGGTGGAGTTGTGCATGGGGTGTGTTTGGAACATTTTGTCACCAGCCGAGTCCAAAATTCAGCCGTTCCCCATCTAAGCCCAGAAAGCAGGTACAACAAGTTTTGTGGTGCCTTTCAGCTGCCTACCGGGGTAGTGTAAAAACTACCAACAGAACTCGTTTCTGGCACCTCCCCGGTGGAGTTGTGCATGGGGTGTGTTTGGAACATTTTGTCAGCAGCCGAGTCCAAAATTCAGCTGTTCCCCATCTCAGCCCAGAAAGCAGGTACAACAAGTTTTGTGGTGCCTTTCAGCTGCCTGCTGGGGTAGTGTAAAAACTACCAACAGAACTCGTTTCTGGCACCTTCCCCGGTGGAGTTGTGCATGGGGTGTGTTTGGAACATTTTGTCACCAGCCGAGTCCAAAATTCAGCCGTTCCCCGTCTCAGCCCAGAAAGCAGGTAGAACAAGTTTTGTGGTGCCTTTCAGCTGCCTACCGGGGTAGTGTAAAAACTACCAACAGAACTCGTTTCTGGCACCTTTGTCGGAGGAGTTGTGCATGGGGTGTGTTTGGAACATTTTGTCACCAGCCGAGTCCAAAATTCAGCGATTCCTCATCTCAGCCCAGAAAGCAGGTAGAACAAGTTTTGTGGTGCCTTTCAGCTGCTTACCGGGGTAGTGTAAAAACTACCAACAGAACTCGTTTCTGGCACCTTTGCCAGTGGAGGTGTGCATGGGGTGTGTTTGGAACATTTTGTCACCAGCCGAGTCCAAAATTCAGCTGTTCCCCATCTCAGCCCAGAAAGCAGGTAGAAAAACTTTTGTGGTGCCTTTCAGCTGCCTACCGGGGTAGTGTAAAAACTACCAACAGAACTCGTTTCTGGCACCTTCCCCGGTGGAGTTGTGCATGGGGTGTGTTTGGAACATTTTGTCACCAGCCGAGTCCAAAACTCAGCTGTTCCCCATCTCAGCCCAGAAAGCAGGTAGAAAAACTTTTGTGGTGCCTTTCAGCTGCCTACCGGGGTAGTGTAAAAACTACCAACAGAACTCGTTTCTGGCTCCTTTGCCGGTGGAGCTGTGCATGGGGTGTGTTTGGAACATTTTGTTACCAGCCGAGTCCAAAATTCAGCCGTTCCCCATCTCAGCCCAGAAAGCAGGTAGAACAAGTTTTGTGGTGCCTTTCAGCTGCCTACCGGGGTAGTGTAAAAACTACCAACAGAACTCGTTTCTGGCACCTTCCCCGGTGGAGCTGTGCATGGGGTGTGTTTGGAACATTTTGTTACCAGCCGAGTCCAAAATTCAGCCGTTCCCCATCTCAGCCCAGAAAGCAGGTAGAACAAGTTTTGTGGTGCCTTTCAGCTGCCTACTGGGGTACTGTAAAAACTACCAACAGAACTCGTTTCTGGCACCTTCCACGGTGGAGTTGTGCATGGGGTGTGTTTGGAACATTTTGTTACCAGCCGAGTCCAAAATTCAGCCGTTCCCCATCTCAGCCCAGAAAGCAGGTAGAAAAACTTTTGTGGTGCCTTTCAGCTGCCTACCGGGGTAGTGTAAAAACTACCAACAGTACTCGTTTCTGGCACCTTTGCCGGTGGAGGTGTGCATGGGGTGTGTTTGGAACATTTTGTTACCAGCCGAGTCCAAAATTCAGCCGTTCCCCATCTCAGCCCAGAAAGCAGGTAGAACAAGTTTTGTGGTGCCTTTCAGCTGCCTACCGGGGTAGTGTAAAAACTACCAACAGAACTCGTTTCTGGCACCTTCCCCGGGTGGCGGTGTGCATGGGGTGTGTTTGGAAAATTTTGTCACCAGCCGAGTCCAAAATTCAGCCGTTCCCCATCTCAGCCCAGAAAGCAGGTAGAACAAGTTTTGTGGTGCCTTTCAGCTGCCTACCGGGGTAGTGTAAAAACTACCAACAGAACTCGTTTCTGGCACCTTCCCCGGTGGAGCTGTGCATGGGGTGTGTTTGGAACATTTTGTTACCAGCCGAGTCCAAAATTCAGCCGTTCCCCATCTCAGCCCAGAAAGCAGGTAGAACAAGTTTTGTGGTGCCTTTCAGCTGCCTACCGGGGTAGTGTAAAAACTACCAACAGAACTCGTTTCTGGCACCTTCCCCGGTGGAGTTGTGCATGGGGTGTGTTTGGAAAATTTTGTCACCAGCCGAGTCCAAAATTCAGCCGTTCCCCATCTCAGCCCAGAAAGCAGGTAGAACAAGTTTTGTGGTGCCTTTCAGCTGCCTACCGGGGTAGTGTAAAAACTACCAACAGAACTCGTTTCTGGCACCTTTGCCGGTGGAGCTGTGCATGGGGTGTGTTTGGAACATTTTGTTACCAGCCGAGTCCAAAATTCAGCCGTTCCCCATCTCAGCCCAGAAAGCAGGTAGAAAAACTTTTGTGGTGCCTTTCAGCTGCCTCCCGGGGTAGTGTAAAAAGTACCAACAGAACTCGTTTCTGGCACCTTTGCCGGTGGAGCTGTGCATGGGGTGTGTTTGGAACATTTTGTTACCAGCCGAGTCCAAAATTCAGCCGTTCCCCATCTCAGCCCAGAAAGCAGGTAGAACAACTTTTGTGGTGCCTTTCAGCTGCCTACCGGGGTAGTGTAAAAACTACCAACAGAACTCGTTTCTGGCACCTTCCCCGGTGGAGGTGTGCATGGGGTGTGTTTGGAACATTTTGTCACCAGCCGAGTCCAAAATTCAGCTGATCCCCATCTAAGCCCAGAAAGCAGGTAGAAAAACTTTTGTGGTGCCTTTCAGCTGCCTACTGGGGTACTGTGAAAACTACCAACAGAACTCGTTTCTGGCACCTTCCCCGGTGGAGGTGTGCATGGGGTGTGTTTGGAACATTTTGTCACCAGCCGAGTCCAAAATTCAGCGATTCTCCATCTCAGCCCAGAAAGCAGGTAGAACAAGTTTTGTGGTGCCTTTCTCTTGCCTACCGGGGTAGTGTAAAAACTACCAACAGAACTCGTTTCTGGCACCTTCCCCGGAGGAGTTGTGCATGGGGTGTGTTTGGAACATTTTGTTACCAGCCGAGTCCAAAACTCAGCGATTCCCCATCTCAGCCCAGAAAGCAGGTAGAACAAGTTTTGTGGTGCCTTTCAGCTGCCTACCGGGGTAGTGTAAAAACTACCAACAGAACTCGTTTCTGGCGCCTTTGCCAGTGGAGGTGTGCATGGGGTGTGTTTGGAACATTTTGTCACCAGCCGAGTCCAAAATTTTGCCGTTCCCCATCTCAGCCCAGAAAGCAGGTAGAACAACTTTTGTGGTGCCTTTCAGCTGCCTACCGGGGTAGTGTAAAAACTACCAACAGAACTCGTTTCTGGCACCTTCCCCGGTGGAGTTGTGCATGGGGTGTGTTTGGAACATTTTGTCACCAGCCGACTCCAAAACTCAGCCGTTCCCCATCTAAGCCCAGAAAGCAGGTAGAACAAGTTTTGTGGTGCCTTTCAGCTGCCTCCCGGGGTAGTGTAAAAAGTACCAACAGAACTCGTTTCTGGCACCTTTGCCGGTGGAGCTGTGCATGGGGTGTGTTTGGAACATTTTGTTACCAGCCGAGTCCAAAATTCAGCCGTTCCCCATCTCAGCCCAGAAAGCAGGTACAACAAGTTTTGTGGTGCCTTTCAGCTGCCTCCCGGAGCACTGTAAAAATACCAAGAGAACTCGTTTCTGGCGCCTTTGCCAGTGGAGGTGTGCATGGGGTGTGTTTGGAACATTTTGTCACCAGCCGAGTCCAAAATTTTGCCGTTCCCCATCTCAGCCCAGAAAGCAGGTAGAAAAACTTTTGTGGTGCCTTCAGCTGCCTACCGGGGTAGTGTAAAAACTACCAACAGAACTCGTTTCTGGCACCTTCCCCGGTGGAGTTGTGCATGGGGTGTGTTTGGAACATTTTGTTACCAGCCGAGTCCAAAATTCAGCCGTTCCTCATCTCAGCCCAGAAAGCAGGTAGAACAAGTTTTGTGGTGCCTTTCTCTTGCCTACCGGGGTAGTGTAAAAACTACCAACAGAACTCGTTTCTGGCACCTTCCCCGGTGGAGTTGTGCATGGGGTGTGTTTGGAACATTTTGTCAGCAGCCGAGTCCAAAACTCAGCCGTTCCCCATCTCAGCCCAGAAAGCAGGTAGAACAAGTTTTGTGGTGCCTTTCAGCTGCCTACCGGGGTAGTGTAAAAACTACCAACAGAACTCGTTTCTGGCACCTTCCTCGGTGGAGTTGTGCATGGGGTGTGTTTGGAACATTTTGTCACCAGCCGAGTCCAAAACTCAGCCGTTCCCCATCTAAGCCCAGAAGCAGGTAGAACAAGTTTTGTGGTGCCTTTCTCTTGCCTACCGGGGTAGTGTAAAAACTACCAACAGAACTCGTTTCTGGCACCTTCCCCGGTGGAGGTGTGCATGGGGTGTGTTTGGAACATTTTGTTACCAGCCGAGTCCAAAATTCAGCCGTTCCCCATCTCAGCCCAGAAAGCAGGTACAACAAGTTTTGTGGTGCCTTTCAGCTGCCTACCAGGGTAGTGTAAAAACTACCAACATAACTCGTTTCTGGCACCTTTGCCGGTGGAGTTGTGCATGGGGTGTGTTTGGAACATTTTGTTACCAGCCGAGTCCAAAATTCAGCGATTCCCCATCTCAGCCCAGAAAGCAGGTAGAACAACTTTTGTGGTGCCTTTCAGCTGCCTACCGGGGTGGTGTAAAAACTACCAACAGAACTCCTTTCTGGCACCTTTGCCGGTGGAGGTGTGCATGGGGTGTGTTTGGAACATTTTGTCACCAGCCGAGTCCAAAATTCAGCCGTTCCCCATCTCAGCCCAGAAAGCAGGTAGAACAAGTTTTGTGGTGCCTTTCAGCTGCCTACCGGGGTAGTGTAAAAACTACCAACAGAACTCGTTTCTGGCACCTTCCCCGGTGGAGTTGTGCATGGGGTGTGTTTGGAACATTTTGTCAGCAGCCGAGTCCAAAATTCAGCGATTCCCCATCTCAGCCCAGAAAGCAGGTAGAACAACTTTTGTGGTGCCTTTCAGCTGCCTCCCGGAGCACTGTAAAACTACCAACAGAACTCGTTTCTGGCACCTTCCCCGGTGGAGGTGTGCATGGGGTGTGTTTGGAACATTTTGTCACCAGCCGAGTCCAAAATTCAGCGATTCTCCATCTCAGCCCAGAAAGCAGGTAGAACAAGTTTTGTGGTGCCTTTCTCTTGCCTACCGGGGTAGTGTAAAAACTACCAACAGAACTCGTTTCTGGCACCTTCCCCGGAGGAGTTGTGCATGGGGTGTGTTTGGAACATTTTGTTACCAGCCGAGTCCAAAACTCAGCGATTCCCCATCTCAGCCCAGAAAGCAGGTAGAACAAGTTTTGTGGTGCCTTTCAGCTGCCTACCGGGGTAGTGTAAAAACTACCAACAGAACTCGTTTCTGGCGCCTTTGCCAGTGGAGGTGTGCATGGGGTGTGTTTGGAACATTTTGTCACCAGCCGAGTCCAAAATTTTGCCGTTCCCCATCTCAGCCCAGAAAGCAGGTAGAACAACTTTTGTGGTGCCTTTCAGCTGCCTACCGGGGTAGTGTAAAAACTACCAACAGAACTCGTTTCTGGCACCTTCCCCGGTGGAGTTGTGCATGGGGTGTGTTTGGAACATTTTGTCACCAGCCGACTCCAAAACTCAGCCGTTCCCCATCTAAGCCCAGAAAGCAGGTAGAACAAGTTTTGTGGTGCCTTTCAGCTGCCTCCCGGGGTAGTGTAAAAAGTACCAACAGAACTCGTTTCTGGCACCTTTGCCGGTGGAGCTGTGCATGGGGTGTGTTTGGAACATTTTGTTACCAGCCGAGTCCAAAATTCAGCCGTTCCCCATCTCAGCCCAGAAAGCAGTTACAACAAGTTTTGTGGTGCCTTTCAGCTGCCTCCCGGAGCACTGTAAAAATACCAAGAGAACTCGTTTCTGGCGCCTTTGCCAGTGGAGGTGTGCATGGGGTGTGTTTGGAACATTTTGTCACCAGCCGAGTCCAAAATTTTGCCGTTCCCCATCTCAGCCCAGAAAGCAGGTAGAAAAACTTTTGTGGTGCCTTCAGCTGCCTACCGGGGTAGTGTAAAAACTACCAACAGAACTCGTTTCTGGCACCTTCCCCGGTGGAGTTGTGCATGGGGTGTGTTTGGAACATTTTGTTACCAGCCGAGTCCAAAATTCAGCCGTTCCTCATCTCAGCCCAGAAAGCAGGTAGAACAAGTTTTGTGGTGCCTTTCTCTTGCCTACCGGGGTAGTGTAAAAACTACCAACAGAACTCGTTTCTGGCACCTTCCCCGGTGGAGTTGTGCATGGGGTGTGTTTGGAACATTTTGTCAGCAGCCGAGTCCAAAACTCAGCCGTTCCCCATCTCAGCCCAGAAAGCAGGTAGAACAAGTTTTGTGGTGCCTTTCAGCTGCCTACCGGGGTAGTGTAAAAACTACCAACAGAACTCGTTTCTGGCACCTTCCTCGGTGGAGTTGTGCATGGGGTGTGTTTGGAACATTTTGTCACCAGCCGAGTCCAAAACTCAGCCGTTCCCCATCTAAGCCCAGAAGCAGGTAGAACAAGTTTTGTGGTGCCTTTCTCTTGCCTACCGGGGTAGTGTAAAAACTACCAACAGAACTCGTTTCTGGCACCTTCCCCGGTGGAGGTGTGCATGGGGTGTGTTTGGAACATTTTGTTACCAGCCGAGTCCAAAATTCAGCCGTTCCCCATCTCAGCCCAGAAAGCAGGTACAACAAGTTTTGTGGTGCCTTTCAGCTGCCTACCAGGGTAGTGTAAAAACTACCAACATAACTCGTTTCTGGCACCTTTGCCGGTGGAGTTGTGCATGGGGTGTGTTTGGAACATTTTGTTACCAGCCGAGTCCAAAATTCAGCGATTCCCCATCTCAGCCCAGAAAGCAGGTAGAACAACTTTTGTGGTGCCTTTCAGCTGCCTACCGGGGTGGTGTAAAAACTACCAACAGAACTCCTTTCTGGCACCTTTGCCGGTGGAGGTGTGCATGGGGTGTGTTTGGAACATTTTGTCACCAGCCGAGTCCAAAATTCAGCCGTTCCCCATCTCAGCCCAGAAAGCAGGTAGAACAAGTTTTGTGGTGCCTTTCAGCTGCCTACCGGGGTAGTGTAAAAACTACCAACAGAACTCGTTTCTGGCACCTTCCCCGGTGGAGTTGTGCATGG
This sequence comes from Falco cherrug, assembly GCF_023634085.1. Classification (NCBI taxonomy): domain Eukaryota; kingdom Metazoa; phylum Chordata; class Aves; order Falconiformes; family Falconidae; genus Falco; species Falco cherrug. Next base: position 642,960 of record NW_026599499.1, on the reverse strand, counting down.
GGTGTGTTTGGAACATTTTGTCAGCAGCCGAGTCCAAAATTCAGCGATTCCCCATCTCAGCCCAGAAAGCAGGTAGAACAACTTTTGTGGTGCCTTTCAGCTGCCTCCCGGAGCACTGTAAAACTACCAACAGAACTCGTTTCTGGCACCTTCCCCGGTGGAGTTGTGCATGGGGTGTGTTTGGAACATTTTGTCTCCAGCCGAGTCCAAAATTCAGCTGTTCCCCATCTCAGCCCAGAAAGCAGGTAGAACAAGTTTTGTGGTGCCTTTCAGCTGCCTACCGGGGTAGTGTAAAAACTACCAACAGAACTCGTTTCTGGCACCTTCCCCGGTGGAGTTGTGCATGGGGTGTGTTTGGAACATTTTGTTACCAGCCGAGTCCAAAACTCAGCCGTTCCCCATCTCAGCCCAGAAAGCAGGTAGAACAAGTTTTGTGGTGCCTTTCAGCTGCCTACCGGGGTAGTGTAAAAACTACCAACAGAACTCGTTTCTGGCACCTTCTCCGGTGGAGCTGTGCAGGGGGTGTGTTTGGAACATTTTGTTACCAGCCGAGTCCAAAATTCAGCCGTTCCCCATCTCAGCCCAGAAAGCAGGTAGAACAACTTTTGTGGTGCCTTTCAGCTGCCTCCCGGAGCACTGTAAAACTACCAACAGAACTCGTTTCTGGCACCTTCCCCGGTGGAGTTGTGCATGGGGTGTGTTTGGAACATTTTGTCACCAGCCGAGTCCAAAATTCAGCGATTCCCCATCTCAGCCCAGAAAGCAGGTAGAACAAGTTTTGTGGTGCCTTTCAGCTGCCTACCGGGTTAGTGTAAAAACTACCAACAGAACTCGTTTCTGGCACCTTCCCCGGTGGAGTTGTGCATGGGGTGTGTTTGGAACATTTTGTTACCAGCCGAGTCCAAAACTCAGCCGTTCCCCATCTCAGCCCAGAAAGCAGGTAGAACAAGTTTTGTGGTGCCTTTCAGCTGCCTACCGGGGTAGTGTAAAAACTACCAACAGAACTCGTTTCTGGCACCTTCCCCGGTGGAGCTGTGCATGGGGTGTGTTTGGAACATTTTGTTACCAGCCGAGTCCAAAATTCAGCCGTTCCCCATCTCAGCCCAGAAAGCAGGTAGAACAACTTTTGTGGTGCCTTTCAGCTGCCTCCCGGAGCACTGTAAAACTACCAACAGAACTCGTTTCTGGCACCTTCCCCGGTGGAGTTGTGCATGGGGTGTGTTTGGAACATTTTGTCACCAGCCGAGTCCAAAATTCAGCGATTCCCCATCTCAGCCCAGAAAGCAGGTAGAACAAGTTTTGTGGTGCCTTTCAGCTGCCTACCGGGTTAGTGTAAAAACTACCAACAGAACTCGTTTCTGGCACCTTCCCCGGTGGAGTTGTGCATGGGGTGTGTTTGGAACATTTTGTTACCAGCCGAGTCCAAAACTCAGCCGTTCCCCATCTCAGCCCAGAAAGCAGGTAGAACAAGTTTTGTGGTGCCTTTCAGCTGCCTACCGGGGTAGTGTAAAAACTACCAACAGAACTCGTTTCTGGCACCTTCCCCGGTGGAGCTGTGCATGGGGTGTGTTTGGAACATTTTGTTACCAGCCGAGTCCAAAATTCAGCCGTTCCCCATCTCAGCCCAGAAAGCAGGTAGAACAAGTTTTGTGGTGCCTTTCAGCTGCCTACCGGAGCACTGTAAAAATACCAAGAGAACTCCTTTCTGGCACCTTCCCCGGTGGAGCTGTGCATGGGGTGTGTTTGGAACATTTTGTTACCAGCCGAGTCCAAAACTCAGCGATTCCCCATCTCAGCCCAGAAAGCAGGTAGAACAAGTTTTGTGGTGCCTTTCAGCTGCCTACCGGGGTAGTGTAAAAACTACCAACAGAACTCCTTTCTGGCACCTTCCCCGGTGGAGTTGTGCATGGGGTGTGTTTGGAACATTTTGTCAGCAGCCGAGTCCAAAATTCAGCCGTTCCCCATCTCAGCCCAGAAAGCAGGTAGAACAACTTTTGTGGTGCCTTTCAGCTGCCTACCGGGGTAGTGTAAAAACTACCAACAGAACTCGTTTCTGGCACCTTTGCCAGTGGAGGTGTGCATGGGGTGTGTTTGGAACATTTTGTCTCCAGCCGAGTCCAAAATTCAGCCGTTCCCCATCTCAGCCCAGAAAGCAAGTAGAACAAGTTTTGTGGTGCCTTTCAGCTGCCTACCGGGGTAGTGTAAAAACTACCAACAGAACTCGTTTCTGGCACCTTCCTCGGTGGAGTTGTGCATGGGGTGTGTTTAGAACATTTTGTCACCAACCGAGTCCAAAATTCAGCCGTTCCCCATCTCAGCCCAGAAAGCAGGTACAACAAGTTTTGTGGTGCCTTTCAGCTGCCTACCGGGGTAGTGTAAAAACTACCAACAGAACTCGTTTCTGGCACCTTCCCCGGTGGAGTTGTGCATGGGGTGTGTTTGGAACATTTTGTCAGCAGCCGAGTCCAAAATTCAGCGATTCCCCATCTAAGCCCAGAAAGCAGGTACAACAAGTTTTGTGGTGCCTTTCAGCTGCCTACCGGAGCACTGTAAAAATACCAAGAGAACTCCTTTCTGGCACCTTCCCCGGTGGAGCTGTGCATGGGGTGTGTTTGGAACATTTTGTTACCAGCCGAGTCCAAAATTCAGCCGTTCCCCATCTCAGCCCAGAAAGCAGGTAGAACAAGTTTTGTGGTACCTTTCAGCTGCCTACCGGGGTAGTGTAAAAACTACCAACAGAACTCGTTTCTGGCACCTTCCCCGGTGGAGCTGTGCATGGGGTGTGTTTGGTACATTTTGTTACCAGCCGAGTCCAAAATTCAGCCGTTCCCCATCTCAGCCCAGAAAGCAGGTAGAACAACTTTTGTGGTGCCTTTCAGCTGCCTCCCGGAGCACTGTAAAACTACCAACAGAACTCGTTTCTGGCACCTTCCCCGGTGGAGTTGTGCATGGGGTGTGTTTGGAACATTTTGTCAGCAGCCGAGTCCAAAATTCAGCGATTCCCCATCTCAGCCGAGAAAGCAGGTAGAACAAGTTTTGTGGTGCCTTTCAGCTGCCTACCGGGGTAGTGTAAAAACTACCAACAGAACTCGTTTCTGGCACCTTCCCCGGTGGAGTTGTGCATGGGGTGTGTTTGGAACATTTTGTTACCAGCCGAGTCCAAAACTCAGCCGTTCCCCATCTCAGCCCAGATAGCAGGTAGAACAAGTTTTGTGGTGCCTTTCAGCTGCCTACCGGGGTAGTGTAAAAACTACCAACAGAACTCGTTTCTGGCACCTTCCCCGGTGGAGTTGTGCATGGGGTGTGTTTGGAACATTTTGTCAGCAGCCGAGTCCAAAACTCAGCTGTTCCCCATCTCAGCCCAGAAAGCAGGTAGAACAAGTTTTGTGGTGCCTTTCAGCTGCCTACCGGGGTAGTGTAAAAACTACCAACAGAACTCGTTTCTGGCACCTTCCTCGGTGGAGTTGTGCATGGGGTGTGTTTGGAACATTTTGTCAGCAGCCGAGTCCAAAACTCAGCTGTTCCTCATCTCAGCCCAGAAAGCAGGTAGAACAACTTTTGTGGTGCCTTTCAGCTGCCTACCGGGGTAGTGTAAAAACTACCAACAGAACTCGTTTCTGGCACCTTCCCCGGTGGAGCTGTGCATGGGGTGTGTTTGGAACATTTTGTTACCAGCCGAGTCCAAAATTCAGCGATTCCCCATCTAAGCCCAGAAAGCAGGTACAACAAGTTTTGTGGTGCCTTTCAGCTGCCTACCGGGGTAGTGTAAAAACTACCAACAGAACTCGTTTCTGGCACCTTCCCCGGTGGAGCTGTGCATGGGGTGTGTTTGGAACATTTTGTTACCAGCCGAGTCCAAAATTCAGCCGTTCCCCATCTCAGCCCAGAAAGCAGGTAGAACAAGTTTTGTGGTGCCTTTCAGCTGCCTACCGGGGTAGTGTAAAAATACCAAGAGAACTCCTTTCTGGCACCTTCCCCGGTGGAGCTGTGCATGGGGTGTGTTTGGAACATTTTGTTACCAGCCGAGTCCAAAATTCAGCCGTTCCCCATCTCAGCCCAGAAAGCAGGTAGAACAAGTTTTGTGGTACCTTTCAGCTGCCTACCGGGGTAGTGTAAAAACTACCAACAGAACTCGTTTCTGGCACCTTTGCCGGTGGAGCTGTGCATGGGGTGTGTTTGGTACATTTTGTTACCAGCCGAGTCCAAAATTCAGCCGTTCCCCATCTCAGCCCAGATAGCAGGTAGAACAACTTTTGTGGTGCCTTTCAGCTGCCTCCCGGAGCACTGTAAAACTACCAACAGAACTCGTTTCTGGCACCTTCCCCGGTGGAGTTGTGCATGGGGTGTGTTTGGAACATTTTGTCAGCAGCCGAGTCCAAAATTCAGCGATTCCCCATCTCAGCCCAGAAAGCAGGTAGAACAAGTTTTGTGGTGCCTTTCAGCTGCCTACCGGGGTAGTGTAAAAACTACCAACAGAACTCGTTTCTGGCACCTTCCCCGGTGGAGCTGTGCATGGGGTGTGTTTGGAACATTTTGTTACCAGCCGAGTCCAAAATTCAGCGATTCCCCATCTCAGCCCAGAAAGCAGGTAGAACAAGTTTTGTGGTGCCTTTCAGCTGCCTACCGGGGTAGTGTAAAAACTACCAACAGAACTCGTTTCTGGCTCCTTCCTCGGTGGAGTTGTGCATGGGGTGTGTTTGGAACATTTTGTCACCAGCCGAGTCCAAAATTCAGCCGTTCCCCATCTCAGCCCAGAAAGCAGGTAGAACAACTTTTGTGGTGCCTTTCAGCTGCCTCCCGGGGTAGTGTAAAAACTACCAACAGAACTCGTTTCTGGCACCTTCGCCGGTGGAGTTGTGCATGGGGTGTGTTTGGAACATTTTGTCACCAGCCGACTCCAAAATTCAGCCGTTCCCCATCCTAGCCCAGAAAGCAGGTAGAACAAGTTTTGTGGTGCCTTTCAGCTGCCTACCGGGGTACTGTAAAAACTACCAACAGAACTCGTTTCTGGCACCTTCCCCGGTGGAGTTGTGCATGGGGTGTGTTTGGAACATTTTGTTACCAGCCGAGTCCAAAATTCAGCGATTCCCCATCTCAGCCCAGAAAGCAGGTAGAACAAGTTTTGTGGTGCCTTTCTCTTGCCTACCGGGGTAGTGTAAAAACTACCAATAGAACTCCTTTCTGGCACCTTCCCCGGAGGAGTTGTGCATGGGGTGTGTTTGGAACATTTTGTCAGCAGCCGAGTCCAAAATTCAGCTGATCCCCATCTCAGCCCAGAAAGCAAGTAGAACAAGTTTTGTGGTGCCTTTCAGCTGCCTCCCGGGGTAGTGTAAAAACTACCAACAGAACTCGTTTCTGGCACCTTTGCCAGTGGAGGTGTGCATGGGGTGTGTTTGGAACATTTTGTCAGCAGCCGACTCCAAAAATCAGCTGTTCCCCATCTCAGCCCAGAAAGCAGGTAGAAAAACTTTTGTGGTGCCTTTCAGCTGCCTACCAGGGTAGTGTAAAAACTACCAACAGAACTCGTTTCTGGCACCTTCCCCGGTGGAGTTGTGCATGGGGTGTGTTTGGAACATTTTGTCTGCAGCCGAGTCCAAAATTCAGCCGTTCCTCATCTCAGCCCAGAAAGCAGGTAGAACAAGTTTTGTGGTGCCTTTCAGCTGCCTACCGGGGTAGTGTAAAAACTACCAACAGAACTCGTTTCTGGCACCTTCCCCGGAGGAGTTGTGCATGGGGTGTGTTTGGAACATTTTGTTACCAGCCGAGTCCAAAACTCAGCGATTCCCCATCTCAGCCCAGAAAGCAGGTAGAACAAGTTTTGTGGTGCCTTTCAGCTGCCTACCGGGGTAGTGTAAAAACTACCAACAGAACTCGTTTCTGGCGCCTTTGCCAGTGGAGGTGTGCATGGGGTGTGTTTGGAACATTTTGTCACCAGCCGAGTCCAAAATTCAGCGATTTTCCATCTCAGCCCAGAAAGCAGGTAGAACAACTTTTGTGGTGCCTTTCTCTTGCCTACCGGGGTAGTGTAAAAACTACCAACAGAACTCGTTTCTGGCACCTTCCCCGGTGGAGCTGTGCATGGGGTGTGTTTGGAACATTTTGTTACCAGCCGAGTCCAAAATTCAGCGATTCCCCATCTAAGCCCAGAAAGCAGGTACAACAAGTTTTGTGGTGCCTTTCAGCTGCCTACCGGGGTAGTGTAAAAACTACCAACAGAACTCGTTTCTGGCACCTTTGCCGGTGGAGCTGTGCATGGGGTGTGTTTGGAACATTTTGTTACCAGCCGAGTCCAAAATTCAGCCGTTCCCCATCTCAGCCCAGAAAGCAGGTAGAACAAGTTTTGTGGTGCCTTTCAGCTGCCTACCGGAGCACTGTAAAAATACCAAGAGAACTCCTTTCTGGCACCTTCCCCGGTGGAGCTGTGCATGGGGTGTGTTTGGAACATTTTGTTACCAGCCGAGTCCAAAATTCAGCCGTTCCCCATCTCAGCCCAGAAAGCAGGTAGAACAAGTTTTGTGGTACCTTTCAGCTGCCTACCGGGTAGTGTTAAAACTACCAACAGAACTCGTTTCTGGCACCTTCCCCGGTGGAGTTGTGCATGGGGTGTGTTTGGTACATTTTGTTACCAGCCGAGTCCAAAATTCAGCGATTCCCCATCTCAGCCCAGAAAGCAGGTAGAACAAGTTTTGTGGTGCCTTTCAGCTGCCTACCGGGGTAGTGTAAAAACTACCAACAGAACTCGTTTCTGGCACCTTCCTCGGTGGAGTTGTGCATGGGGTGTGTTTGGAACATTTTGTCACCAGCCGAGTCCAAAACTCAGCTGTTCCCCATCTCAGCCCAGAAAGCAGGTAGAACAAGTTTTGTGGTGCCTTTCAGCTGCCTACCGGGGTAGTGTAAAAACTACCAACAGAACTCGTTTCTGGCACCTTCCTCGGTGGAGTTGTGCATGGGGTGTGTTTGGAACATTTTGTCACCAGCCGAGTCCAAAACTCAGCTGTTCCCCATCTCAGCCCAGAAAGCAGGTAGAACAAGTTTTGTGGTGCCTTTCAGCTGCCTACCGGGGTAGTGTAAAAACTACCAACAGAACTCGTTTCTGGCACCTTCCCCGGTGGAGCTGTGCATGGGGTGTGTTTGGAACATTTTGTTACCAGCCGAGTCCAAAACTCAGCCGTTCCCCATCTCAGCCCAGAAAGCAGGTAGAACAAGTTTTGTGGTGCCTTTCAGCTGCCTACCGGGGTAGTGTAAAAACTACCAACAGAACTCGTTTCTGGCACCTTCTCCGGTGGAGTTGTGCATGGGGTGTGTTTGGAACATTTTGTCACCAGCCGAGTCCAAAACTCAGCTGTTCTCCATCTCAGCCCAGAAAGCAGGTAGAAAAACTTTTGTGGTGCCTTTCAGCTGCCTACCGGAGTAGTGTAAAAACTACCAACAGAACTCGTTTCTGGCACCTTCTCCGGTGGAGTTGTGCATGGGGTGTGTTTGGAACATTTTGTTACCAGCCGAGTCCAAAATTCAGCCGTTCCCCATCTCAGCCCAGAAAGCAGGTACAACAAGTTTTGTGGTGCCTTTCAGCTGCCTCCCGGAGCACTGTAAAACTACCAACAGAACTCCTGTCTGGCACCTTCCCCGGTGGAGGTGTGCATGGGGTGTGTTTGGAACATTTTGTCACCAGCCGAGTCCAAAATTCAGCGATTCTCCATCTCAGCCCAGAAAGCAGGTAGAACAACTTTTGTGGTGCCTTTCTCTTGCCTACCGGGGTAGTGTAAAAACTACCAACAGAACTCGTTTCTGGCACCTTCCCCGGAGGAGTTGTGCATGGGGTGTGTTTGGAACATTTTGTTACCAGCCGAGTCCAAAACTCAGCGATTCCCCATCTCAGCCCAGAAAGCAGGTAGAACAAGTTTTGTGGTGCCTTTCAGCTGCCTACCGGGGTAGTGTAAAAACTACCAACAGAACTCGTTTCTGGCACCTTCCCCGGTGGAGCTGTGCATGGGGTGTGTTTGGAACATTTTGTTACCAGCCGAGTCCAAAATTCAGCGATTCCCCATCTAAGCCCAGAAAGCAGGTACAACAAGTTTTGTGGTGCCTTTCAGCTGCCTACCGGGGTAGTGTAAAAACTACCAACAGAACTCGTTTCTGGCACCTTTGCCGGTGGAGCTGTGCATGGGGTGTGTTTGGAACATTTTGTTACCAGCCGAGTCCAAAATTCAGCCGTTCCCCATCTCAGCCCAGAAAGCAGGTAGAACAAGTTTTGTGGTGCCTTTCAGCTGCCTACCGGGGTAGTGTAAAAACTACCAACAGAACTCGTTTCTGGCTCCTTCCTCGGTGGAGTTGTGCATGGGGTGTGTTTGGAACATTTTGTCACCAGCCGAGTCCAAAACTCAGCTGTTCTCCATCTCAGCCCAGAAAGCAGGTAGAAAAACTTTTGTGGTGCCTTTCAGCTGCCTACCGGAGTAGTGTAAAAACTACCAACAGAACTCGTTTCTGGCACCTTCTCCGGTGGAGTTGTGCATGGGGTGTGTTTGGAACATTTTGTTACCAGCCGAGTCCAAAATTCAGCCGTTCCCCATCTCAGCCCAGAAAGCAGGTACAACAAGTTTTGTGGTGCCTTTCAGCTGCCTCCCGGAGCACTGTAAAACTACCAACAGAACTCGTTTCTGGCACCTTCCCCGGTGGAGGTGTGCATGGGGTGTGTTTGGAACATTTTGTCACCAGCCGAGTCCAAAATTCAGCGATTCTCCATCTCAGCCCAGAAAGCAGGTAGAACAACTTTTGTGGTGCCTTTCTCTTGCCTACCGGGGTAGTGTAAAAACTACCAACAGAACTCGTTTCTGGCACCTTCCCCGGTGGAGTTGTGCATGGGGTGTGTTTGGAACATTTTGTTACCAGCCGAGTCCAAAACTCAGCGATTCCCCATCTCAGCCCAGAAAGCAGGTACAACAAGTTTTGTGGTGCCTTTCAGCTGCCTACCGGGGTAGTGTAAAAACTACCAACAGAACTCGTTTCTGGCACCTTTGCCGGTGGAGCTGTGCATGGGGTGTGTTTGGAACATTTTGTTACCAGCCGAGTCCAAAATTCAGCCGTTCCCCATCTCAGCCCAGAAAGCAGGTAGAACAAGTTTTGTGGTGCCTTTCAGCTGCCTACCGGAGCACTGTAAAAATACCAAGAGAACTCCTTTCTGGCACCTTCCCCGGTGGAGCTGTGCATGGGGTGTGTTTGGAACATTTTGTTACCAGCCGAGTCCAAAATTCAGCCGTTCCCCATCTCAGCCCAGAAAGCAGGTAGAACAAGTTTTGTGGTACCTTTCAGCTGCCTACCGGGGTAGTGTTAAAACTACCAACAGAACTCGTTTCTGGCACCTTCCCCGGTGGAGTTGTGCATGGGGTGTGTTTGGTACATTTTGTTACCAGCCGAGTCCAAAACTCAGCCGTTCCCCATCTCAGCCCAGAAAGCAGGTAGAACAAGTTTTGTGGTGCCTTTCAGCTGCCTACCGGGGTAGTGTAAAAACTACCAACAGAACTCGTTTCTGGCACCTTCCTCGGTGGAGTTGTGCATGGGGTGTGTTTGGAACATTTTGTCACCAGCCGAGTCCAAAACTCAGCTGTTCCCCATCTCAGCCCAGAAAGCAGGTAGAACAAGTTTTGTGGTGCCTTTCAGCTGCCTACCGGGGTAGTGTAAAAACTACCAACAGAACTCGTTTCTGGCACCTTCCTCGGTGGAGTTGTGCATGGGGTGTGTTTGGAACATTTTGTCACCAGCCGAGTCCAAAACTCAGCTGTTCCCCATCTCAGCCCAGAAAGCAGGTAGAACAAGTTTTGTGGTGCCTTTCAGCTGCCTACCGGGGTAGTGTAAAAACTACCAACAGAACTCGTTTCTGGCACCTTCCCCGGTGGAGCTGTGCATGGGGTGTGTTTGGAACATTTTGTTACCAGCCGAGTCCAAAACTCAGCCGTTCCCCATCTCAGCCCAGAAAGCAGGTAGAACAAGTTTTGTGGTGCCTTTCAGCTGCCTACCGGGGTAGTGTAAAAACTACCAACAGAACTCGTTTCTGGCACCTTCCTCGGTGGAGTTGTGCATGGGGTGTGTTTGGAACATTTTGTCACCAGCCGAGTCCAAAACTCAGCTGTTCTCCATCTCAGCCCAGAAAGCAGGTAGAAAAACTTTTGTGGTGCCTTTCAGCTGCCTACCGGAGTAGTGTAAAAACTACCAACAGAACTCGTTTCTGGCACCTTCTCCGGTGGAGTTGTGCATGGGGTGTGTTTGGAACATTTTGTTACCAGCCGAGTCCAAAATTCAGCCGTTCCCCATCTCAGCCCAGAAAGCAGGTACAACAAGTTTTGTGGTGCCTTTCAGCTGCCTACCGGGGTACTGTAAAACTACCAACAGAACTCCTGTCTGGCACCTTCCCCGGTGGAGGTGTGCATGGGGTGTGTTTGGAACATTTTGTCACCAGCCGAGTCCAAAATTCAGCGATTCTCCATCTCAGCCCAGAAAGCAGGTAGAACAACTTTTGTGGTGCCTTTCTCTTGCCTACCGGGGTAGTGTAAAAACTACCAACAGAACTCGTTTCTGGCACCTTCCCCGGAGGAGTTGTGCATGGGGTGTGTTTGGAACATTTTGTTACCAGCCGAGTCCAAAACTCAGCGATTCCCCATCTCAGCCCAGAAAGCAGGTAGAACAAGTTTTGTGGTGCCTTTCAGCTGCCTACCGGGGTAGTGTAAAAACTACCAACAGAACTCGTTTCTGGCACCTTCCTCGGTGGAGTTGTGCATGGGGTGTGTTTGGAACATTTTGTCACCAGCCGAGTCCAAAACTCAGCTGTTCTCCATCTCAGCCCAGAAAGCAGGTAGAAAAACTTTTGTGGTGCCTTTCAGCTGCCTACCGGAGTAGTGTAAAAACTACCAACAGAACTCGTTTCTGGCACCTTCTCCGGTGGAGTTGTGCATGGGGTGTGTTTGGAACATTTTGTTACCAGCCGAGTCCAAAATTCAGCCGTTCCCCATCTCAGCCCAGAAAGCAGGTACAACAAGTTTTGTGGTGCCTTTCAGCTGCCTCCCGGAGCACTGTAAAACTACCAACAGAACTCCTGTCTGGCACCTTCCCCGGTGGAGGTGTGCATGGGGTGTGTTTGGAACATTTTGTCACCAGCCGAGTCCAAAATTCAGCGATTCTCCATCTCAGCCCAGAAAGCAGGTAGAACAAGTTTTGTGGTGCCTTTCTCTTGCCTACCGGGGTAGTGTAAAAACTACCAACAGAACTCGTTTCTGGCACCTTCCCCGGTGGAGTTGTGCATGGGGTGTGTTTGGAACATTTTGTTACCAGCCGAGTCCAAAACTCAGCGATTCCCCATCTCAGCCCAGAAAGCAGGTAGAACAAGTTTTGTGGTGCCTTTCAGCTGCCTACCGGGGTAGTGTAAAAACTACCAACAGAACTCGTTTCTGGCGCCTTTGCCAGTGGAGGTGTGCATGGGGTGTGTTTGGAACATTTTGTCACCAGCCGAGTCCAAAATTTTGCCGTTCCCCATCTCAGCCCAGAAAGCAGGTAGAACAAGTTTTGTGGTGCCTTTCAGCTGCCTACCGGGGTAGTGTAAAAACTACCAACAGAACTCGTTTCTGGCACCTTCCCCGGTGGAGTTGTGCATGGGGTGTGTTTGGAACATTTTGTTACCAGCCGAGTCCAAAATTCAGCTGATCCCCATCTAAGCCCAGAAAGCAGGTAGAAAAACTTTTGTGGTGCCTTTCAGCTGCCTACTGGGGTACTGTAAAAACTACCAACAGAACTCGTTTCTGGCACCTTCCCCGGTGGAGGTGTGCATGGGGTGTGTTTGGAACATTTTGTCACCAGCCGAGTCCAAAATTCAGCGATTTTCCATCTCAGCCCAGAAAGCAGGTAGAACAAGTTTTGTGGTGCCTTTCTCTTGCCTACCGGGGTAGTGTAAAAACTACCAACAGAACTCGTTTCTGGCACCTTCCCCGGAGGAGTTGTGCATGGGGTGTGTTTGGAACATTTTGTTACCAGCCGAGTCCAAAACTCAGCGATTCCCCATCTCAGCCCAGAAAGCAGGTAGAACAAGTTTTGTGGTGCCTTTCAGCTGCCTACCGGGGTAGTGTAAAAACTACCAACAGAACTCGTTTCTGGCGCCTTTGCCAGTGGAGGTGTGCATGGGGTGTGTTTGGAACATTTTGTCACCAGCCGAGTCCAAAATTTTGCCGTTCCCCATCTCAGCCCAGAAAGCAGGTAGAAAAACTTTTGTGGTGCCTTTCAGCTGCCTACCGGGGTAGTGTAAAAACTACCAACAGAACTCATTTCTGGCACCTTCCCCGGTGGAGTTGTGCATGGGGTGTGTTTGGAACATTTTGTTACCAGCCGAGTCCAAAATTCAGCCGTTCCTCATCTCAGCCCAGAAAGCAGGTAGAACAACTTTTGTGGTGCCTTTCTCTTGCCTACCGGGGTAGTGTAAAAACTACCAACAGAACTCGTTTCTGGCACCTTCCCCGGTGGAGTTGTGCATGGGGTGTGTTTGGAACATTTTGTCAGCAGCCGAGTCCAAAACTCAGCCGTTCCCCATCTCAGCCCAGAAAGCAGGTAGAAAAACTTTTGTGGTGCCTTTCAGCTGCCTACCGGGGTACTGCAAAAACTACCAACAGAACTCGTTTCTGGCACCTTCCCCGGTGGAGTTGTGCATGGGGTGTGTTTGGAACATTTTGTCACCAGCCGAGTCCAAAATTAAACCGTTCCCCATCTCAGCCCAGAAAGCAGGTAGAAAAACTTTTGTGGTGCCTTTCAGCTGCCTACCGGGGTAGTGTAAAAACTACCAACAGAACTCGTTTCTGGCACCTTCCCCGGTGGAGTTGTGCATGGGGTGTGTTTGGAACATTTTGTTACCAGCCGACTCCAAAATTCAGCTGATCCCCATCTAAGCCCAGAAAGCAGGTAGAAAAACTTTTGTGGTGCCTTTCAGCTGCCTACTGGGGTACTGTAAAAACTACCAACAGAACTCGTTTCTGGCACCTTCCCCGGTGGAGGTGTGCATGGGGTGTGTTTGGAACATTTTGTCACCAGCCGACTCCAAAATTCAGCGATTTTCCATCTTAGCCCAGAAAGCAGGTAGAACAAGTTTTGTGGTGCCTTTCTCTTGCCTACCGGGGTAGTGTAAAAACTACCAACAGAACTCGTTTCTGGCACCTTCCCCGGAGGAGTTGTGCATGGGGTGTGTTTGGAACATTTTGTTACCAGCCGAGTCCAAAACTCAGCGATTCCCCATCTCAGCCCAGAAAGCAGGTAGAACAAGTTTTGTGGTGCCTTTCAGCTGCCTACCGGGGTAGTGTAAAAACTACCAACAGAACTCGTTTCTGGCGCCTTTGCCAGTGGAGGTGTGCATGGGGTGTGTTTGGAACATTTTGTCACCAGCCGAGTCCAAAATTTTGCCGTTCCCCATCTCAGCCCAGAAAGCAGGTAGAAAAACTTTTGTGGTGCCTTTCAGCTGCCTACCGGGGTAGTGTAAAAACTACCAACAGAACTCATTTCTGGCACCTTCCCCGGTGGAGTTGTGCATGGGGTGTGTTTGGAACATTTTGTTACCAGCCGAGTCCAAAATTCAGCCGTTCCTCATCTCAGCCCAGAAAGCAGGTAGAACAACTTTTGTGGTGCCTTTCTCTTGCCTACCGGGGTAGTGTAAAAACTACCAACAGAACTCGTTTCTGGCACCTTCCCCGGTGGAGTTGTGCATGGGGTGTGTTTGGAACATTTTGTCAGCAGCCGAGTCCAAAACTCAGCCGTTCCCCATCTCAGCCCAGAAAGCAGGTAGAAAAACTTTTGTGGTGCCTTTCAGCTGCCTACCGGGGTACTGCAAAAACTACCAACAGAACTCGTTTCTGGCACCTTCCCCGGTGGAGTTGTGCATGGGGTGTGTTTGGAACATTTTGTCACCAGCCGAGTCCAAAATTCAGCGATTCCCCATCTCAGCCCAGAAAGCAGGTACAACAAGTTTTGTGGTGCCTTTCAGCTGCCTACCGGGGTAGTGTAAAAACTACCAACAGAACTCGTTTCTGGCACCTTTGCCGGTGGAGCTGTGCATGGGGTGTGTTTGGAACATTTTGTTACCAGCCGAGTCCAAAATTCAGCCGTTCCCCATCTCAGCCCAGAAAGCAGGTAGAACAAGTTTTGTGGTGCCTTTCAGCTGCCTACCGGGGTAGTGTAAAAACTACCAACAGAACTCGTTTCTGGCACCTTTGCCAGTGGAGGTGAGCATGGGGTGTGTTTGGAACATTTTGTCACCAGCCGAGTCCAAAATTCAGCTGTTCCCCATCTCAGCCCAGAAAACAGGTAGAAAAACTTTTGTGGTGCCTTTCAGCTGCCTACCGGGGTAGTGTAAAAACTACCAACAGAACTCGTTTCTGGCACCTTCCCCGGTGGAGTTGTGCATGGGGTGTGTTTGGAACATTTTGTTACCAGCCGAGTCCAAAATTCAGCCGTTCCCCATCCTAGCCCAGAAAGCAGGTAGAACAAGTTTTGTGGTGCCTTTCTCTTGCCTACCGGGGTAGTGTAAAAACTACCAACAGAACTCGTTTCTGGCACCTTCCCCGGAGGAGTTGTGCATGGGGTGTGTTTGGAACATTTTGTTACCAGCCGAGTCCAAAACTCAGCCGTTCCCCATCTCAGCCCAGAAAGCAGGTAGAACAAGTTTTGTGGTGCCTTTCAGCTGCCTACCGGGGTAGTGTAAAAACTACCAACAGAACTCGTTTCTGGCGCCTTTGCCAGTGGAGGTGTGCATGGGGTGTGTTTGGAACATTTTGTCACCAGCCGAGTCCAAAATTCAACCGTTCCCCATCTCAGCCCAGAAAGCAGGTAGAAAAACTTTTGTGGTGCCTTTCAGCTGCCTACCGGGGTAGTGTAAAAACTGCCAACAGAACTCGTTTCTGGCACCTTCCCCGGAGGAGTTGTGCATGGGGTGTGTTTGGAACATTTTGTTACCAGCCGACTCCAAAATTCAGCTGATCCCCATCTAAGCCCAGAAAGCAGGTAGAAAAACTTTTGTGGTGCCTTTCAGCTGCCTACTGGGGTACTGTAAAAACTACCAACAGAACTCGTTTCTGGCACCTTCCCCGGTGGAGGTGTGCATGGGGTGTGTTTGGAACATTTTGTCACCAGCCGAGTCCAAAATTCAGCGATTTTCCATCTTAGCCCAGAAAGCAGGTAGAACAAGTTTTGTGGTGCCTTTCTCTTGCCTACCGGGGTAGTGTAAAAACTACCAACAGAACTCGTTTCTGGCACCTTCCCCGGAGGAGTTGTGCATGGGGTGTGTTTGGAACATTTTGTTACCAGCCGAGTCCAAAATTCAGCGATTCCCCATCTCAGCCCAGAAAGCAGGTAGAACAAGTTTTGTGGTGCCTTTCAGCTGCCTACCGGGGTAGTGTAAAAACTACCAACAGAACTCGTTTCTGGCGCCTTTGCCAGTGGAGGTGTGCATGGGGTGTGTTTGGAACATTTTGTCACCAGCCGAGTCCAAAATTTTGCCGTTCCCCATCTCAGCCCAGAAAGCAGGTAGAAAAACTTTTGTGGTGCCTTTCAGCTGCCTACCGGGGTAGTGTAAAAACTACCAACAGAACTCATTTCTGGCACCTTCCCCGGTGGAGTTGTGCATGGGGTGTGTTTGGAACATTTTGTTACCAGCCGAGTCCAAAATTCAGCCGTTCCTCATCTCAGCCCAGAAAGCAGGTAGAACAACTTTTGTGGTGCCTTTCTCTTGCCTACCGGGGTAGTGTAAAAACTACCAACAGAACTCGTTTCTGGCACCTTCCCCGGTGGAGTTGTGCATGGGGTGTGTTTGGAACATTTTGTCACCAGCCGAGTCCAAAACTCAGCCGTTCCCCATCTCAGCCCAGAAAGCAGGTAGAAAAACTTTTGTGGTGCCTTTCAGCTGCCTACCGGGGTACTGCAAAAACTACCAACAGAACTCGTTTCTGGCACCTTCCCCGGTGGAGTTGTGCATGGGGTGTGTTTGGAACATTTTGTCACCAGCCGAGTCCAAAATTCAGCGATTCCCCATCTCAGCCCAGAAAGCAGGTACAACAAGTTTTGTGGTGCCTTTCAGCTGCCTACCGGGGTAGTGTAAAAACTACCAACAGAACTCGTTTCTGGCACCTTTGCCGGTGGAGCTGTGCATGGGGTGTGTTTGGAACATTTTGTTACCAGCCGAGTCCAAAATTCAGCCGTTCCCCATCTCAGCCCAGAAAGCAGGTAGAACAAGTTTTGTGGTGCCTTTCAGCTGCCTACCGGGGTAGTGTAAAAACTACCAACAGAACTCGTTTCTGGCACCCTTGCCAGTGGAGGTGTGCATGGGGTGTGTTTGGAACATTTTGTCACCAGCCGAGTCCAAAATTCAGCTGTTCCCCATCTCAGCCCAGAAAGCAGGTAGAACAAGTTTTGTGGTGCCTTTCAGCTGCCTACCGGGGTAGTGTAAAAACTACCAACAGAACTCGTTTCTGGCACCTTCCCCGGTGGAGTTGTGCATGGGGTGTGTTTGGAACATTTTGTCTGCAGCCGAGTCCAAAATTCAGCCGTTCCCCATCTCAGCCCAGAAAGCAGGTAGAACAAGTTTTGTGGTGCCTTTCAGCTGCCTACCGGGGTAGTGTAAAAACTACCAACAGAACTCGTTTCTGGCACCTTAGCCGGTGGAGCTGTACATGGGGTGTGTTTGGAACATTTTGTTACCAGCCGAGTCCAAAATTCAGCTGTTCCCCATCTCAGCCCAGAAAGCAGGTAGAACAACTTTTGTGGTGCCTTTCAGCTGCCTACCGGGGTAGTGTAAAAACTACCAACAGAACTCGTTTCTGGCACCTTCGCCGGTGGAGTTGTGCATGGGGTGTGTTTGGAACATTTTGTCACCAGCCGAGTCCAAAATTCAGCCGTTCCCCATCCTAGCCCAGAAAGCAGGTAGAACAAGTTTTGTGGTGCCTTTCTCTTGCCTACCGGGGTAGTGTAAAAACTACCAACAGAACTCGTTTCTGGCACCTTCCCCGGAGGAGTTGTGCATGGGGTGTGTTTGGAACATTTTGTTACCAGCCGAGTCCAAAACTCAGCCGTTCCCCATCTCAGCCCAGAAAGCAGGTAGAACAAGTTTTGTGGTGCCTTTCAGCTGCCTACCGGGGTAGTGTAAAAACTACCAACAGAACTCGTTTCTGGCGCCTTTGCCAGTGGAGGTGTGCATGGGGTGTGTTTGGAACATTTTGTCACCAGCCGAGTCCAAAATTTTGCCGTTCCCCATCTCAGCCCAGAAAGCAGGTAGAAAAACTTTTGTGGTGCCTTTCAGCTGCCTACCGGGGTAGTGTAAAAACTACCAACAGAACTCATTTCTGGCACCTTCCCCGGTGGAGTTGTGCATGGGGTGTGTTTGGAACATTTTGTTACCAGCCGAGTCCAAAATTCAGCCGTTCCTCATCTCAGCCCAGAAAGCAGGTAGAACAAGTTTTGTGGTGCCTTTCTCTTGCCTACCGGGGTAGTGTAAAAACTACCAACAGAACTCGTTTCTGGCACCTTCCCCGGTGGAGTTGTGCATGGGGTGTGTTTGGAACATTTTGTCAGCAGCCGAGTCCAAAACTCAGCCGTTCCCCATCTCAGCCCAGAAAGCAGGTAGAACAAGTTTTGTGGTGCCTTTCAGCTGCCTACCGGGGTACTGCAAAAACTACCAACAGAACTCGTTTCTGGCACCTTCCCCGGTGGAGTTGTGCATGGGGTGTGTTTGGAACATTTTGTCACCAGCCGAGTCCAAAATTCAGCGATTCCCCATCTCAGCCCAGAAAGCAGGTACAACAAGTTTTGTGGTGCCTTTCAGCTGCCTACCGGGGTAGTGTAAAAACTACCAACAGAACTCGTTTCTGGCACCTTTGCCGGTGGAGCTGTGCATGGGGTGTGTTTGGAACATTTTGTTACCAGCCGAGTCCAAAATTCAGCCGTTCCCCATCTCAGCCCAGAAAGCAGGTAGAACAAGTTTTGTGGTGCCTTTCAGCTGCCTACCGGGGTAGTGTAAAAACTACCAACAGAACTCGTTTCTGGCACCTTTGCCAGTGGAGGTGAGCATGGGGTGTGTTTGGAACATTTTGTCACCAGCCGAGTCCAAAATTCAGCTGTTCCCCATCTCAGCCCAGAAAACAGGTAGAAAAACTTTTGTGGTGCCTTTCAGCTGCCTACCGGGGTAGTGTAAAAACTACCAACAGAACTCGTTTCTGGCACCTTCCCCGGTGGAGTTGTGCATGGGGTGTGTTTGGAACATTTTGTTACCAGCCGAGTCCAAAATTCAGCCGTTCCTCATCTCAGCCCAGAAAGCAGGTACAACAAGTTTTGTGGTGCCTTTCAGCTGCCTACCGGGGTAGTGTAAAAACTACCAACAGAACTCGTTTCTGGCACCTTTGCCAGTGGAGGTGTGCATGGGGTGTGTTTGGAACATTTTGTCACCAGCCGAGTCCAAAATTCAGCTGTTCCCCATCTCAGCCCAGAAAGCAGGTAGAACAAGTTTTGTGGTGCCTTTCAGCTGCCTACCGGGGTAGTGTAAAAACTACCAACAGAACTCGTTTCTGGCACCTTCCCCGGTGGAGTTGTGCATGGGGTGTGTTTGGAACATTTTGTCTGCAGCCGAGTCCAAAATTCAGCCGTTCCCCATCTCAGCCCAGAAAGCAGGTAGAACAAGTTTTGTGGTGCCTTTCAGCTGCCTACCGGGGTAGTGTAAAAACTACCAACAGAACTCGTTTCTGGCACCTTTGCCGGTGGAGCTGTGCATGGGGTGTGTTTGGAACATTTTGTTACCAGCCGAGTCCAAAATTCAGCCGTTCCCCATCTCAGCCCAGAAAGCAGGTAGAACAACTTTTGTGGTGCCTTTCAGCTGCCTACCGGGGTAGTGTAAAAACTACCAACAGAACTCGTTTCTGGCACCTTCGCCGGTGGAGTTGTGCATGGGGTGTGTTTGGAAGATTTTGTCACCAGCCGACTCCAAAATTCAGCCGTTCCCCATCCTAGCCCAGAAAGCAGGTAGAACAAGTTTTGTGGTGCCTTTCAGCTGCCTACCGGGGTAGTGTAAAAACTACCAACAGAACTCGTTTCTGGCACCTTCCCCGGTGGAGCTGTGCATGGGGTGTGTTTGGAACATTTTGTTACCAGCCGAGTCCAAAATTCAGCCGTTCCCCATCTCAGCCCAGAAAGCAGGTAGAACAAGTTTTGTGGTGCCTTTCAGCTGCCTACCGGGGTAGTGTAAAAACTACCAACAGAACTCGTTTCTGGCACCTTCCCCGGTGGAGCTGTACATGGGGTGTGTTTGGAACATTTTGTTACCAGCCGAGTCCAAAATTCAACCGTTCCCCATCTCAGCCCAGAAAGCAGGTAGAACAACTTTTGTGGTGCCTTTCAGCTGCCTACCGGGGTAGTGTAAAAACTACCAACAGAACTCGTTTCTGGCACCTTCCCCGGTGGAGGTGTGCATGGGGTGTGTTTGGAACATTTTGTCACCAGCCGAGTCCAAAATTCAGCCGTTCCTCATCTCAGCCCAGAAAGCAGGTAGAACAAGTTTTGTGGTGCCTTTCAGCTGCCTACCGGGGTAGTGTAAAAACTACCAACAGAACTCGTTTCTGGCACCTTCCCCGGAGGAGTTGTGCATGGGGTGTGTTTGGAACATTTTGTTACCAGCCGAGTCCAGAACTCAGCGATTCCCCATCTCAGCCCAGAAAGCAGGTAGAACAAGTTTTGTGGTGCCTTTCAGCTGCCTACCGGGGTAGTGTAAAAACTACCAACAGAACTCGTTTCTGGCGCCTTTGCCAGTGGAGGTGTGCATGGGGTGTGTTTGGAACATTTTGTCACCAGCCGAGTCCAAAATTCAGCCGTTCCCCATCCTAGCCCAGAAAGCAGGTAGAACAAGTTTTGTGGTGCCTTTCTCTTGCCTACCGGGGTAGTGTAAAAACTACCAACAGACCTCGTTTCTGGCACCTTTGCCGGTGGAGCTGTGCATGGGGTGTGTTTGGAACATTTTGTCACCAGCCGAGTCCAAAATTCAGCGATTCCCCATCTCAGCCCAGAAAGCAGGTAGAACAAGTTTTGTGGTGCCTTTCAGCTGCCTACCGGGGTAGTGTAAAAACTACCAACAGAACTCGTTTCTGGCACCTTCCCCGGAGGAGTTGTGCATGGGGTGTGTTTGGAACATTTTGTCAGCAGCCGAGTCCAAAATTTTGCCGTTCCCCATCTCAGCCCAGAAAGCAGGTAGAAAAACTTTTGTGGTGCCTTTCAGCTGCCTACCGGGGTAGTGTAAAAACTACCAACAGAACTCGTTTCTGGCACCTTCCCCGGTGGAGTTGTGCATGGGGTGTGTTTGGAACATTTTGTTACCAGCCGAGTCCAAAATTCAGCCGTTCCTCATCTCAGCCCAGAAAGCAGGTAGAACAAGTTTTGTGGTGCCTTTCTCTTGCCTACCGGGGTAGTGTAAAAACTACCAACAGAACTCGTTTCTGGCACCTTCCCCGGTGGAGTTGTGCATGGGGTGTGTTTGGAACATTTTGTCACCAGCCGAGTCCAAAACTCAGCCGTTCCCCATCTCAGCCCAGAAAGCAGGTAGAACAAGTTTTGTGGTGCCTTTCAGCTGCCTCCCGGGGTAGTGTAAAAACTACCAACAGAACTCGTTTCTGGCACCTTCCCCGGTGGAGCTGTACATGGGGTGTGTTTGGAACATTTTGTTACCAGCCGAGTCCAAAATTCAGCCGTTCCCCATCTCAGCCCAGAAAGCAGGTAGAACAACTTTTGTGGTGCCTTTCAGCTGCCTACCGGGGTAGTGTAAAAACTACCAACAGAACTCGTTTCTGGCACCTTCCCCGGTGGAGGTGTGCATGGGGTGTGTTTGGAACATTTTGTCACCAGCCGAGTCCAAAATTCAGCTGATCCTCATCTAAGCCCAGAAAGCAGGTAGAAAAACTTTTGTGGTGCCTTTCAGCTGCCTACTGGGGTACTGTAAAAACTACCAACAGAACTCGTTTCTGGCACCTTCCCCGGTGGAGGTGTGCATGGGGTGTGTTTGGAACATTTTGTCACCAGCCGAGTCCAAAATTCAGCCGTTCCTCATCTCAGCCCAGAAAGCAGGTAGAACAAGTTTTGTGGTGCCTTTCTCTTGCCTACCGGGGTAGTGTAAAAACTACCAACAGAACTCGTTTCTGGCACCTTCCCCGGTGGAGTTGTGCATGGGGTGTGTTTGGAACATTTTGTTACCAGCCGAGTCCAAAATTCAGCCGTTCCTCATCTCAGCCCAGAAAGCAGGTAGAACAAGTTTTGTGGTGCCTTTCTCTTGCCTACCGGGGTAGTGTAAAAACTACCAACAGAACTCGTTTCTGGCACCTTCCCCGGTGGAGTTGTGCATGGGGTGTGTTTGGAACATTTTGTCACCAGCCGAGTCCAAAACTCAGCCGTTCCCCATCTCAGCCCAGAAAGCAGGTAGAACAAGTTTTGTGGTGCCTTTCAGCTGCCTCCCGGGGTAGTGTAAAAACTACCAACAGAACTCGTTTCTGGCACCTTCCCCGGTGGAGCTGTACATGGGGTGTGTTTGGAACATTTTGTTACCAGCCGAGTCCAAAATTCAACCGTTCCCCATCTCAGCCCAGAAAGCAGGTAGAACAACTTTTGTGGTGCCTTTCAGCTGCCTACCGGGGTAGTGTAAAAACTACCAACAGAACTCGTTTCTGGCACCTTCCCCGGTGGAGGTGTGCATGGGGTGTGTTTGGAACATTTTGTCACCAGCCGAGTCCAAAATTCAGCTGATCCTCATCTAAGCCCAGAAAGCAGGTAGAAAAACTTTTGTGGTGCCTTTCAGCTGCCTACTGGGGTACTGTAAAAACTACCAACAGAACTCGTTTCTGGCACCTTCCCCGGTGGAGGTGTGCATGGGGTGTGTTTGGAACATTTTGTCACCAGCCGAGTCCAAAATTCAGCCGTTCCTCATCTCAGCCCAGAAAGCAGGTAGAACAAGTTTTGTGGTGCCTTTCTCTTGCCTACCGGGGTAGTGTAAAAACTACCAACAGAACTCGTTTCTAACACCTTCCCCGGAGGAGTTGTGCATGGGGTGTGTTTGGAACATTTTGTTACCAGCCGAGTCCAGAACTCAGCGATTCCCCATCTCAGCCCAGAAAGCAGGTAGAACAAGTTTTGTGGTGCCTTTCAGCTGCCTACCGGGGTAGTGTAAAAACTACCAACAGAACTCGTTTCTGGCACCTTTGCCAGTGGAGGTGAGCATGGGGTGTGTTTGGAACATTTTGTCACCAGCCGAGTCCAAAATTCAGCTGTTCCCCATCTCAGCCCAGAAAACAGGTAGAAAAACTTTTGTGGTGCCTTTCAGCTGCCTACCGGGGTAGTGTAAAAACTACCAACAGAACTCGTTTCTGGCACCTTCCCCGGTGGAGTTGTGCATGGGGTGTGTTTGGAACATTTTGTTACCAGCCGAGTCCAAAATTCAGCCGTTCCTCATCTCAGCCCAGAAAGCAGGTAGAACAAGTTTTGTGGTGCCTTTCAGCTGCCTACCGGGGTAGTGTAAAAACTACCAACAGAACTCGTTTCTGGCACCTTTGCCAGTGGAGGTGTGCATGGGGTGTGTTTGGAACATTTTGTCACCAGCCGAGTCCAAAATTCAGCTGTTCCCCATCTCAGCCCAGAAAGCAGGTAGAAAAACTTTTGTGGTGCCTTTCAGCTGCCTACCGGGGTAGTGTAAAAACTACCAACAGAACTCGTTTCTGGCACCTTCCCCGGTGGAGTTGTGCATGGGGTGTGTTTGGAACATTTTGTCTGCAGCCGAGTCCAAAATTCAGCCGTTCCCCATCTCAGCCCAGAAAGCAGGTAGAACAAGTTTTGTGGTGCCTTTCAGCTGCCTACCGGGGTAGTGTAAAAACTACCAACAGAACTCGTTTCTGGCACCTTTGCCGGTGGAGCTGTGCATGGGGTGTGTTTGGAACATTTTGTTACCAGCCGAGTCCAAAATTCAGCCGTTCCCCATCTCAGCCCAGAAAGCAGGTAGAACAACTTTTGTGGTGCCTTTCAGCTGCCTACCGGGGTAGTGTAAAAACTACCAACAGAACTCATTTCTGGCACCTTCCCCGGTGGAGTTGTGCATGGGGTGTGTTTGGAACATTTTGTCACCAGCCGACTCCAAAATTCAGCCGTTCCCCATCCTAGCCCAGAAAGCCGGTAGAACAAGTTTTGTGGTGCCTTTCAGCTGCCTACCGGGGTACTGTAAAAACTACCAACAGACCTCATTTCTGGCACCTTCCCCGGAGGAGTTGTGCATGGGGTGTGTTTGGAACATTTTGTTACCAGCCGAGTCCAAAATTCAGCCGTTCCTCATCTCAGCCCAGAAAGCAGGTAGAACAAGTTTTGTGGTGCCTTTCTCTTGCCTACCGGGGTAGTGTAAAAACTACCAACAGAACTCGTTTCTGGCACCTTCCCCGGTGGAGTTGTGCATGGGGTGTGTTTGGAACATTTTGTCAGCAGCCGAGTCCAAAACTCAGCCGTTCCCCATCTCAGCCCAGAAAGCAGGTAGAAAAACTTTTGTGGTGCCTTTCAGCTGCCTACCGGGGTACTGCAAAAACTACCAACAGAACTCGTTTCTGGCACCTTCCCCGGTGGAGTTGTGCATGGGGTGTGTTTGGAACATTTTGTCACCAGCCGAGTCCAAAACTCAGCTGATCCCCATCTCAGCCCAGAAAGCAGGTAGAAAAACTTTTGTGGTGCCTTTCAGCTGCCTACCGGGGTAGTGTAAAAACTACCAACAGAACTCGTTTCTGGCACCTTTGCCAGTGGAGGTGTGCATGGGGTGTGTTTGGAACATTTTGTCACCAGCCGAGTCCAAAATTCAGCTGTTCCCCATCTCAGCCCAGAAAACAGGTAGAAAAACTTTTGTGGTGCCTTTCAGCTGCCTACCGGGGTAGTGTAAAAACTACCAACAGAACTCGTTTCTGGCACCTTCGCCGGTGGAGTTGTGCATGGGGTGTGTTTGGAACATTTTGTCACCAGCCGACTCCAAAATTCAGCCGTTCCCCATCCTAGCCCAGAAAGCAGGTAGAACAAGTTTTGTGGTGCCTTTCAGCTGCCTACCGGGGTACTGTAAAAACTACCAACAGACCTCGTTTCTGGCACCTTCCCCGGTGGAGCTGTGCATGGGGTGTGTTTGGAACATTTTGTTACCAGCCGAGTCCAAAATTCAGCCGTTCCCCATCTCAGCCCAGAAAGCAGGTAGAACAAGTTTTGTGGTGCCTTTCAGCTGCCTCCCGGGGTAGTGTAAAAACTACCAACAGAACTCGTTTCTGGCACCTTTGCCGGTGGAGCTGTGCATGGGGTGTGTTTGGAACATTTTGTTACCAGCCGAGTCCAAAATTCAACCGTTCCCCATCTCAGCCCAGAAAGCAGGTAGAACAAGTTTTGTGGTGCCTTTCTCTTGCCTACCGGGGTAGTGTAAAAACTACCAACAGAACTCGTTTCTGGCACCTTCCCCGGTGGAGGTGTGCATGGGGTGTGTTTGGAACATTTTGTCTGCAGCCGAGTCCAAAATTCAGCCGTTCCCCATCTCAGCCCAGAAAGCAGGTAGAACAAGTTTTGTGGTGCCTTTCAGCTGCCTACCGGGGTAGTGTAAAAACTACCAACAGAACTCGTTTCTGGCACCTTTGCCGGTGGAGCTGTGCATGGGGTGTGTTTGGAACATTTTGTTACCAGCCGAGTCCAAAATTCAGCCGTTCCCCATCTCAGCCCAGAAAGCAGGTAGAACAACTTTTGTGGTGCCTTTCAGCTGCCTACCGGGGTAGTGTAAAAACTACCAACAGAACTCGTTTCTGGCACCTTCGCCGGTGGAGTTGTGCATGGGGTGTGTTTGGAACATTTTGTCACCAGCCGACTCCAAAATTCAGCCGTTCCCCATCCTAGCCCAGAAAGCAGGTAGAACAAGTTTTGTGGTGCCTTTCAGCTGCCTACCGGGGTACTGTAAAAACTACCAACAGACCTCGTTTCTGGCACCTTCCCCGGTGGAGCTGTGCATGGGGTGTGTTTGGAACATTTTGTTACCAGCCGAGTCCAAAATTCAGCCGTTCCCCATCTCAGCCCAGAAAGCAGGTAGAACAAGTTTTGTGGTGCCTTTCAGCTGCCTCCCGGGGTAGTGTAAAAACTACCAACAGAACTCGTTTCTGGCACCTTTGCCGGTGGAGCTGTGCATGGGGTGTGTTTGGAACATTTTGTTACCAGCCGAGTCCAAAATTCAACCGTTCCCCATCTCAGCCCAGAAAGCAGGTAGAACAAGTTTTGTGGTGCCTTTCAGCTGCCTACCGGGGTAGTGTAAAAACTACCAACAGAACTCGTTTCTGGCACCTTCCCCGGTGGAGGTGTGCATGGGGTGTGTTTGGAACATTTTGTCACCAGCCGAGTCCAAAATTCAGCTGATCCCCATCTAAGCCCAGAAAGCAGGTAGAAAAACTTTTGTGGTGCCTTTCAGCTGCCTACTGGGGTACTGTAAAAACTACCAACAGAACTCGTTTCTGGCACCTTCCCCGGTGGAGGTGTGCATGGGGTGTGTTTGGAACATTTTGTCACCAGCCGAGTCCAAAATTCAGCGATTCTCCATCTAAGCCCAGAAAGCAGGTAGAACAAGTTTTGTGGTGCCTTTCTCTTGCCTACCGGGGTAGTGTAAAAACTACCAACAGAACTCGTTTCTGGCACCTTCCCCGGAGGAGTTGTGCATGGGGTGTGTTTGGAACATTTTGTTACCAGCAGAGTCCAAAACTCAGCGATTCCCCATCTCAGCCCAGAAAGCAGGTAGAACAAGTTTTGTGGTGCCTTTCAGCTGCCTACCGGGGTAGTGTAAAAACTACCAACAGAACTCGTTTCTGGCGCCTTTGCCAGTGGAGGTGTGCATGGGGTGTGTTTGGAACATTTTGTCACCAGCCGAGTCCAAAATTTTGCCGTTCCCCATCTCAGCCCAGAAAGCAGGTAGAAAAACTTTTGTGGTGCCTTTCAGCTGCCTACCGGGGTAGTGTAAAAACTACCAACAGAACTCGTTTCTGGCACCTTCCCCGGTGGAGTTGTGCATGGGGTGTGTTTGGAACATTTTGTTACCAGCCGAGTCCAAAATTCAGCTGTTCCTCATCTCAGCCCAGAAAGCAGGTAGAACAAGTTTTGTGGTGCCTTTCAGCTGCCTACCGGGGTACTGCAAAAACTACCAACAGAACTCGTTTCTGGCACCTTCGCCGGTGGAGTTGTGCATGGGGTGTGTTTGGAACATTTTGTCACCAGCCGACTCCAAAATTCAGCCGTTCCCCATCCTAGCCCAGAAAGCAGGTAGAACAAGTTTTGTGGTGCCTTTCAGCTGCCTACCGGGGTAGTGTAAAAACTACCAACAGACCTCGTTTCTGGCACCTTCCCCGGTGGAGCTGTGCATGGGGTGTGTTTGGAACATTTTGTTACCAGCCGAGTCCAAAATTCAGCCGTTCCCCATCTCAGCCCAGAAAGCAGGTAGAACAAGTTTTGTGGTGCCTTTCAGCTGCCTCCCGGGGTAGTGTAAAAACTACCAACAGAACTCGTTTCTGGCACCTTTGCCGGTGGAGCTGTGCATGGGGTGTGTTTGGAACATTTTGTTACCAGCCGAGTCCAAAATTCAACCGTTCCCCATCTCAGCCCAGAAAGCAGGTAGAACAACTTTTGTGGTGCCTTTCAGCTGCCTACCGGGGTAGTGTAAAAACTACCAACAGAACTCGTTTCTGGCACCTTCCCCGGTGGAGGTGTGCATGGGGTGTGTTTGGAACATTTTGTCACCAGCCGAGTCCAAAATTCAGCTGATCCCCATCTAAGCCCAGAAAGCAGGTAGAAAAACTTTTGTGGTGCCTTTCAGCTGCCTACTGGGGTACTGTAAAAACTACCAACAGAACTCGTTTCTGGCACCTTCCCCGGTGGAGGTGTGCATGGGGTGTGTTTGGAACATTTTGTCTGCAGCCGAGTCCAAAATTCAGCGATTCTCCATCTCAGCCCAGAAAGCAGGTAGAACAAGTTTTGTGGTGCCTTTCTCTTGCCTACCGGGGTAGTGTAAAAACTACCAACAGAACTCGTTTCTGGCACCTTCCCCGGAGGAGTTGTGCATGGGGTGTGTTTGGAACATTTTGTTACCAGCAGAGTCCAAAACTCAGCGATTCCCCATCTCAGCCCAGAAAGCAGGTAGAACAAGTTTTGTGGTGCCTTTCAGCTGCCTACCGGGGTAGTGTAAAAACTACCAACAGAACTCGTTTCTGGCGCCTTTGCCAGTGGAGGTGTGCATGGGGTGTGTTTGGAACATTTTGTCACCAGCCGAGTCCAAAATTTTGCCGTTCCCCATCTCAGCCCAGAAAGCAGGTAGAAAAACTTTTGTGGTGCCTTTCAGCTGCCTACCGGGGTAGTGTAAAAACTACCAACAGAACTCGTTTCTGGCACCTTCCCCGGTGGAGTTGTGCATGGGGTGTGTTTGGAACATTTTGTTACCAGCCGAGTCCAAAATTCAGCTGTTCCTCATCTCAGCCCAGAAAGCAGGTAGAACAAGTTTTGTGGTGCCTTTCAGCTGCCTACCGGGGTACTGCAAAAACTACCAACAGAACTCGTTTCTGGCACCTTCCCCGGTGGAGTTGTGCATGGGGTGTGTTTGGAACATTTTGTCTGCAGCCGAGTCCAAAATTCAGCGATTCCCCATCTAAGCCCAGAAAGCAGGTAGAACAAGTTTTGTGGTGCCTTTCAGCTGCCTACCGGGGTAGTGTAAAAACTACCAACAGAACTCGTTTCTGGCACCTTCCCCGGTGGAGTTGTGCATGGGGTGTGTTTGGAACATTTTGTCAGCAGCCGAGTCCAAAATTCAGCCGTTCCCCATCTCAGCCCAGAAAGCAGGTAGAACAAGTTTTGTGGTGCCTTTCAGCTGCCTACCGGGGTAGTGTAAAAACTACCAACAGAACTCGTTTCTGGCACCTTCCCCGGTGGAGTTGTGCATGGGGTGTGTTTGGAACATTTTGTCAGCAGCCGAGTCCAAAACTCAGCCGTTCCCCATCTCAGCCCAGAAAGCAGGTAGAAAAACTTTTGTGGTGCCTTTCAGCTGCCTACCGGGGTACTGCAAAAACTACCAACAGAACTCGTTTCTGGCACCTTCCCCGGTGGAGTTGTGCATGGGGTGTGTTTGGAACATTTTGTCACCAGCCGAGTCCAAAATTCAGCGATTCCCCATCTCAGCCCAGAAAGCAGGTAGAACAAGTTTTGTGGTGCCTTTCAGCTGCCTACCGGGGTAGTGTAAAAACTACCAACAGAACTCGTTTCTGGCACCTTCCCCGGTGGAGTTGTGCATGGGGTGTGTTTGGAACATTTTGTTACCAGCCGAGTCCAAAATTCAGCCGTTCCCCATCTCAGCCCAGAAAGCAGGTAGAACAAGTTTTGTGGTGCCTTTCAGCTGCCTACCGGGGTAGTGTAAAAACTACCAACAGAACTCGTTTCTGGCACCTTTGCCAGTGGAGGTGAGCATGGGGTGTGTTTGGAACATTTTGTCACCAGCCGAGTCCAAAATTCAGCTGTTCCCCATCTCAGCCCAGAAAACAGGTAGAAAAACTTTTGTGGTGCCTTTCAGCTGCCTACCAGGGTAGTGTAAAAACTACCAACAGAACTCCTGTCTGGCACCTTCCGTGGTGGAGTTGTGCATGGGGTGTTTTTGGAACATTTTGTTACCAGCCGAGTCCAAAATTCAGCCGTTCCTCATCTCAGCCCAGAAAGCAGGTAGAACAAGTTTTGTGGTGCCTTTCAGCTGCCTACCGGGGTAGTGTAAAAACTACCAACAGAACTCGTTTCTGGCACCTTTGCCAGTGGAGGTGTGCATGGGGTGTGTTTGGAACATTTTGTCACCAGCTGAGTCCAAAATTCAGCTGATCCCCATCTCAGCCCAGAAAGCAGGTAGAAAAACTTTTGTGGTGCCTTTCAGCTGCCTACCGGGGTAGTGTAAAAACTACCAACAGAACTCGTTTCTGGCACCTTCCCCGGTGGAGTTGTGCATGGGGTGTGTTTGGAACATTTTGTCTGCAGCCGAGTCCAAAATTCAGCCGTTCCCCATCTCAGCCCAGAAAGCAGGTAGAACAAGTTTTGTGGTGCCTTTCAGCTGCCTACCGGGGTAGTGTAAAAACTACCAACAGAACTCGTTTCTGGCACCTTTGCCGGTGGAGCTGTGCATGGGGTGTGTTTGGAACATTTTGTTACCAGCCGAGTCCAAAATTCAGCCGTTCCCCATCTCAGCCCAGAAAGCAGGTAGAACAACTTTTGTGGTGCCTTTCAGCTGCCTACCGGGGTAGTGTAAAAACTACCAACAGAACTCGTTTCTGGCACCTTCGCCGGTGGAGTTGTGCATGGGGTGTGTTTGGAACATTTTGTCACCAGCTGAGTCCAAAATTCAGCCGTTCCCCATCCTAGCCCAGAAAGCAGGTAGAACAAGTTTTGTGGTGCCTTTCAGCTGCCTACCGGGGTAGTGTAAAAACTACCAACAGACCTCGTTTCTGGCACCTTTGCCGGTGGAGCTGTGCATGGGGTGTGTTTGGAACATTTTGTTACCAGCCGAGTCCAAAATTCAGCCGTTCCCCATCTCAGCCCAGAAAGCAGGTAGAACAAGTTTTGTGGTGCCTTTCAGCTGCCTACCAGGGTAGTGTAAAAACTACCAACAGAACTCGTTTCTGGCACCTTCGCCGGTGGAGTTGTGCATGGGGTGTGTTTGGAACATTTTGTCACCAGCTGAGTCCAAAATTCAGCCGTTCCCCATCCTAGCCCAGAAAGCAGGTAGAACAAGTTTTGTGGTGCCTTTCAGCTGCCTACCGGGGTAGTGTAAAAACTACCAACAGACCTCGTTTCTGGCACCTTCCCCGGTGGAGGTGTGCATGGGGTGTGTTTGGAACATTTTGTTACCAGCCGAGTCCAAAATTCAGCCGTTCCCCATCTCAGCCCAGAAAGCAGGTACAACAAGTTTTGTGGTGCCTTTCAGCTGCCTCCCGGGGTAGTGTAAAAACTACCAACAGAACTCGTTTCTGGCACCTTTGCCGGTGGAGCTGTGCATGGGGTGTGTTTGGAACATTTTGTTACCAGCCGAGTCCAAAATTCAACCGTTCCCCATCTCAGCCCAGAAAGCAGGTAGAACAACTTTTGTGGTGCCTTTCAGCTGCCTACCGGGGTAGTGTAAAAACTACCAACAGAACTCGTTTCTGGCACCTTCCCCGGTGGAGGTGTGCATGGGGTGTGTTTGGAACATTTTGTCACCAGCCGACTCCAAAATTCAGCCGTTCCCCATCCTAGCCCAGAAAGCAGGTAGAACAAGTTTTGTGGTGCCTTTCAGCTGCCTACCGGGGTACTGTAAAAACT
This sequence comes from Falco cherrug, assembly GCF_023634085.1. Taxonomy (NCBI): domain Eukaryota; kingdom Metazoa; phylum Chordata; class Aves; order Falconiformes; family Falconidae; genus Falco; species Falco cherrug. The sequence continues at coordinate 612,573 of NW_026599499.1, read as the reverse complement.
ACCAACAGACCTCGTTTCTGGCACCTTCCCCGGTGGAGCTGTGCATGGGGTGTGTTTGGAACATTTTGTTACCAGCCGAGTCCAAAATTCAGCCGTTCCCCATCTCAGCCCAGAAAGCAGGTAGAACAAGTTTTGTGGTGCCTTTCAGCTGCCTCCCGGGGTAGTGTAAAAACTACCAACAGAACTCGTTTCTGGCACCTTCCCCGGTGGAGGTGTGCATGGGGTGTGTTTGGAACATTTTGTCACCAGCCGACTCCAAAATTCAGCCGTTCCCCATCTCAGCCCAGAAAGCAGGTAGAACAAGTTTTGTGGTGCCTTTCTCTTGCCTACCGGGGTAGTGTAAAAACTACCAACAGAACTCCTTTCTGGCACCTTCCCCGGAGGAGTTGTGCATGGGGTGTGTTTGGAATATTTTGTCAGCAGCCGAGTCCAAAATTCAGCTGATCCCCATCTCAGCCCAGAAAGCAGGTAGAACAAGTTTTGTGGTGCCTTTCTCTTGCCTACCGGGGTAGTGTAAAAACTACCAACAGAACTCGTTTCTGGCACCTTCCCCGGAGGAGTTGTGCATGGGGTGTGTTTGGAACATTTTGTCAGCAGCCGAGTCCAAAATTCAGCTGATCCCCATCTCAGCCCAGAAAGCAGGTAGAACAAGTTTTGTGGTGCCTTTCAGCTGCCTACCGGGGTAGTGTAAAAACTACCAACAGAACTCGTTTCTGGCACCTTTGCCAGTGGAGGTGAGCATGGGGTGTGTTTGGAACATTTTGTCACCAGCCGAGTCCAAAATTCAGCTGTTCCCCATCTCAGCCCAGAAAACAGGTAGAAAAACTTTTGTGGTGCCTTTCAGCTGCCTACCAGGGTAGTGTAAAAACTACCAACAGAACTCCTGTCTGGCACCTTCCGTGGTGGAGTTGTGCATGGGGTGTTTTTGGAACATTTTGTTACCAGCCGAGTCCAAAATTCAGCCGTTCCTCATCTCAGCCCAGAAAGCAGGTAGAACAAGTTTTGTGGTGCCTTTCAGCTGCCTACCGGGGTAGTGTAAAAACTACCAACAGAACTCGTTTCTGGCACCTTTGCCAGTGGAGGTGTGCATGGGGTGTGTTTGGAACATTTTGTCACCAGCTGAGTCCAAAATTCAGCTGATCCCCATCTCAGCCCAGAAAGCAGGTAGAAAAACTTTTGTGGTGCCTTTCAGCTGCCTACCGGGGTAGTGTAAAAACTACCAACAGAACTCGTTTCTGGCACCTTCCCCGGTGGAGTTGTGCATGGGGTGTGTTTGGAACATTTTGTCTGCAGCCGAGTCCAAAATTCAGCCGTTCCCCATCTCAGCCCAGAAAGCAGGTAGAACAAGTTTTGTGGTGCCTTTCAGCTGCCTACCGGGGTAGTGTAAAAACTACCAACAGAACTCGTTTCTGGCACCTTTGCCGGTGGAGCTGTGCATGGGGTGTGTTTGGAACATTTTGTTACCAGCCGAGTCCAAAATTCAGCCGTTCCCCATCTCAGCCCAGAAAGCAGGTAGAACAACTTTTGTGGTGCCTTTCAGCTGCCTACCGGGGTAGTGTAAAAACTACCAACAGAACTCGTTTCTGGCACCTTCGCCGGTGGAGTTGTGCATGGGGTGTGTTTGGAACATTTTGTCACCAGCTGAGTCCAAAATTCAGCCGTTCCCCATCCTAGCCCAGAAAGCAGGTAGAACAAGTTTTGTGGTGCCTTTCAGCTGCCTACCGGGGTACTGTAAAAACTACCAACAGACCTCGTTTCTGGCACCTTCCCCGGTGGAGCTGTGCATGGGGTGTGTTTGGAACATTTTGTTACCAGCCGAGTCCAAAATTCAGCCGTTCCCCATCTCAGCCCAGAAAGCAGGTACAACAAGTTTTGTGGTGCCTTTCAGCTGCCTACCGGGGTAGTGTAAAAACTACCAACAGAACTCGTTTCTGGCACCTTCCCCGGTGGAGTTGTGCATGGGGTGTGTTTGGAACATTTTGTCTGCAGCCGAGTCCAAAATTCAGCCGTTCCCCATCTCAGCCCAGAAAGCAGGTAGAACAAGTTTTGTGGTGCCTTTCAGCTGCCTACCGGGGTAGTGTAAAAACTACCAACAGAACTCGTTTCTGGCACCTTTGCCGGTGGAGCTGTGCATGGGGTGTGTTTGGAACATTTTGTTACCAGCCGAGTCCAAAATTCAGCCGTTCCCCATCTCAGCCCAGAAAGCAGGTAGAACAACTTTTGTGGTGCCTTTCAGCTGCCTACCGGGGTAGTGTAAAAACTACCAACAGAACTCGTTTCTGGCACCTTCGCCGGTGGAGTTGTGCATGGGGTGTGTTTGGAACATTTTGTCACCAGCTGAGTCCAAAATTCAGCCGTTCCCCATCCTAGCCCAGAAAGCAGGTAGAACAAGTTTTGTGGTGCCTTTCAGCTGCCTACCGGGGTAGTGTAAAAACTACCAACAGACCTCGTTTCTGGCACCTTCCCCGGTGGAGGTGTGCATGGGGTGTGTTTGGAACATTTTGTTACCAGCCGAGTCCAAAATTCAGCCGTTCCCCATCTCAGCCCAGAAAGCAGGTACAACAAGTTTTGTGGTGCCTTTCAGCTGCCTCCCGGGGTAGTGTAAAAACTACCAACAGAACTCGTTTCTGGCACCTTTGCCGGTGGAGCTGTGCATGGGGTGTGTTTGGAACATTTTGTTACCAGCCGAGTCCAAAATTCAACCGTTCCCCATCTCAGCCCAGAAAGCAGGTAGAACAACTTTTGTGGTGCCTTTCAGCTGCCTACCGGGGTAGTGTAAAAACTACCAACAGACCTCGTTTCTGGCACCTTCCCCGGTGGAGGTGTGCATGGGGTGTGTTTGGAACATTTTGTCACCAGCCGAGTCCAAAATTCAGCCGTTCCCCATCCTAGCCCAGAAAGCAGGTAGAACAAGTTTTGTGGTGCCTTTCAGCTGCCTACCGGGGTACTGTAAAAACTACCAACAGACCTCGTTTCTGGCACCTTCCCCGGTGGAGCTGTGCATGGGGTGTGTTTTGGAACATTTTGTTACCAGCCGAGTCCAAAATTCAGCTGTTCCCCATCTCAGCCCAGAAAGCAGGTAGAACAAGTTTTGTGGTGCCTTTCAGCTGCCTCCCGGGGTAGTGTAAAAACTACCAACAGAACTCGTTTCTGGCACCTTTGCCGGTGGAGCTGTGCATGGGGTGTGTTTGGAACATTTTGTTACCAGCCGAGTCCAAAATTCAGCCGTTCCCCATCTCAGCCCAGAAAGCAGGTAGAAAAACTTTTGTGGTGCCTTTCAGCTGCCTACCGGGGTAGTGTAAAAACTACCAACAGAACTCGTTTCTGGCACCTTCCCCGGTGGAGGTGTGCATGGGGTGTGTTTGGAACATTTTGTCACCAGCCGAGTCCAAAATTCAGCTGATCCCCATCTAAGCCCAGAAAGCAGGTAGAAAAACTTTTGTGGTGCCTTTCAGCTGCCTACTGGGGTACTGTAAAAACTACCAACAGAACTCGTTTCTGGCACCTTCCCCGGTGGAGGTGTGCATGGGGTGTGTTTGGAACATTTTGTCACCAGCCGAGTCCAAAATTCAGCGATTCTCCATCTCAGCCCAGAAAGCAGGTAGAACAAGTTTTGTGGTGCCTTTCTCTTGCCTACCGGGGTAGTGTAAAAACTACCAACAGAACTCGTTTCTGGCACCTTCCCCGGAGGAGTTGTGCATGGGGTGTGTTTGGAACATTTTGTTACCAGCCGAGTCCAAAACTCAGCGATTCCCCATCTCAGCCCAGAAAGCAGGTACAACAAGTTTTGTGGTGCCTTTCAGCTGCCTACCGGGGTAGTGTAAAAACTACCAACAGAACTCGTTTCTGGCGCCTTTGCCAGTGGAGGTGTGCATGGGGTGTGTTTGGAACATTTTGTCACCAGCCGAGTCCAAAATTTTGCCGTTCCCCATCTCAGCCCAGAAAGCAGGTAGAAAAACTTTTGTGGTGCCTTTCAGCTGCCTACCGGGGTAGTGTAAAAACTACCAACAGAACTCGTTTCTGGCGCCTTCCCCGGTGGAGTTGTGCATGGGGTGTGTTTGGAACATTTTGTTACCAGCCGAGTCCAAAATTCAGCCGTTCCTCATCTCAGCCCAGAAAGCAGGTAGAACAAGTTTTGTGGTGCCTTTCTCTTGCCTACCGGGGTAGTGTAAAAACTACCAACAGAACTCGTTTCTGGCACCTTCCCCGGTGGAGTTGTGCATGGGGTGTGTTTGGAACATTTTGTCAGCAGCCGAGTCCAAAACTCAGCCGTTCCCCATCTCAGCCCAGAAAGCAGGTAGAAAAACTTTTGTGGTGCCTTTCAGCTGCCTACCGGGGTACTGCAAAAACTACCAACAGAACTCGTTTCTGGCACCTTCCCCGGTGGAGTTGTGCATGGGGTGTGTTTGGAACATTTTGTCACCAGCCGAGTCCAAAATTCAGCGATTCCCCATCTCAGCCCAGAAAGCAGGTAGAACAAGTTTTGTGGTGCCTTTCTCTTGCCTACCGGGGTAGTGTAAAAACTACCAACAGAACTCCTTTCTGGCACCTTCCCCGGAGGAGTTGTGCATGGGGTGTGTTTGGAACATTTTGTCAGCAGCCGAGTCCAAAATTCAGCTGATCCCCATCTCAGCCCAGAAAGCAGGTAGAACAAGTTTTGTGGTGCCTTTCAGCTGCCTACTGGGGTACTGTAAAAACTACCAACAGAACTCGTTTCTGGCACCTTTGCCAGTGGAGGTGTGCATGGGGTGTGTTTGGAACATTTTGTCACCAGCCGAGTCCAAAATTTTGCCGTTCCCCATCTCAGCCCAGAAAGCAGGTAGAAAAACTTTTGTGGTGCCTTTCAGCTGCCTACCGGGGTAGTGTAAAAACTACCAACAGAACTCGTTTCTGGCACCTTCCCCGGTGGAGTTGTGCATCGGGGTGTGTTTGGAACATTTTGTTACCAGCCGAGTCCAAAATTCAGCCGTTCCTCATCTCAGCCCAGAAAGCAGGTAGAACAAGTTTTTGTGGTGCCTTTCTCTTGCCTACCGGGGTAGTGTAAAAACTACCAACAGAACTCGTTTCTGGCACCTTCCCCGGTGGAGTTGTGCATGGGGTGTGTTTGGAACATTTTGTCAGCAGCCGAGTCCAAAACTCAGCCGTTCCCCATCTCAGCCCAGAAAGCAGGTAGAACAAGTTTTGTGGTGCCTTTCAGCTGCCTACCGGGGTACTGCAAAAACTACCAACAGAACTCGTTTCTGGCACCTTTGCCAGTGGAGGTGTGCATGGGGTGTGTTTGGAACATTTTGTCAGCAGCCGAGTCCAAAATTCAGCTGTTCCCCATCTCAGCCCAGAAAGCAGGTAGAAAAACTTTTGTGGTGCCTTTCAGCTGCCTACCGGGGTAGTGTAAAAACTACCAACAGAACTCGTTTCTGGCACCTTCCCCGGTGGAGTTGTGCATGGGGTGTGTTTGGAACATTTTGTCTGCAGCCCGAGTCCAAAATTCAGCCGTTCCCCATCTCAGCCCAGAAAGCAGGTAGAAAAACTTTTGTGGTGCCTTTCAGCTGCCTACCGGGGTAGTGTAAAAACTACCAACAGAACTCGTTTCTGGCGCCTTTGCCGGTGGAGCTGTGCATGGGGTGTGTTTGGAACATTTTGTTACCAGCCGAGTCCAAAATTCAACCGTTCCCCATCTCAGCCCAGAAAGCAGGTAGAACAACTTTTGTGGTGCCTTTCAGCTGCCTACCGGGGTAGTGTAAAAACTACCAACAGAACTCGTTTCTGGCACCTTCCCCGGTGGAGGTGTGCATGGGGTGTGTTTGGAACATTTTGTCACCAGCCGAGTCCAAAATTCAGCTGATCCCCATCTAAGCCCAGAAAGCAGGTAGAAAAACTTTTGTGGTGCCTTTCAGCTGCCTACTGGGGTACTGTAAAAACTACCAACAGAACTCGTTTCTGGCACCCTTTGCCAGTGGAGGTGTGCATGGGGTGTGTTTGGAACATTTTGTCACCAGCCGAGTCCAAAATTTTGCCGTTCCCCATCTCAGCCCAGAAAGCAGGTAGAAAAACTTTTGTGGTGCCCTTTCAGCTGCCTACCGGGGTAGTGTAAAAACTACCAACAGAACTCGTTTCTGGCACCTTCCCCGGTGGAGTGGTGCATGGGGTGTGTTTGGAACATTTTGTTACCAGCCGAGTCCAAAATTCAGCCGTTCCTCATCTCAGCCCAGAAAGCAGGTAGAACAAGTTTTGTGGTGCCTTTCAGCTGCCTACCGGGGTACTGCAAAAACTACCAACAGAACTCGTTTCTGGCACCTTCCCCGGTGGAGTTGTGCATGGGGTGTGTTTGGAACATTTTGTCACCAGCCGAGTCCAAAATTCAGCGATTCCCCATCTCAGCCCAGAAAGCAGGTAGAACAAGTTTTGTGGTGCCTTTCTCTTGCCTACCCCTACCGGGGTAGTGTAAAAACTACCAACAGAACTCGTTTCTGGCACCTTCCCCGGAGGAGTTGTGCATGGGGTGTGTTTGGAACATTTTGTTACCAGCCGAGTCCAAAATTCAGCCGTTCCTCATCTCAGCCCAGAAAGCAGGTAGAACAAGTTTTGTGGTGCCTTTCTCTTGCCTACCGGGGTAGTGTAAAAACTACCAACAGAACTCGTTTCTGGCACCTTCCCCGGTGGAGTTGTGCATGGGGTGTGTTTGGAACATTTTGTCAGCAGCCGAGTCCAAAACTCAGCCGTTCCCCATCTCAGCCCAGAAAGCAGGTAGAAAAACTTTTGTGGTGCCTTTCAGCTGCCTACCGGGGTAGTGTAAAAAACTACCAACAGAACTCGTTTCTGGCACCTTCCCCGGTGGAGTTGTGCATGGGGTGTGTTTGGAACATTTTGTTACCAGCCGAGTCCAAAATTCAGCCGTTCCTCATCTCAGCCCAGAAAGCAGGTAGAACAAGTTTTGTGGTGCCTTTCTCTTGCCTACCGGGGTAGTGTAAAAACTACCAACAGAACTCGTTTCTGGCACCTTCCCCGGTGGAGTTGTGCATGGGGTGTGTTTGGAACATTTTGTCAGCAGCCGAGTCCAAAACTCAGCCGTTCCCCATCTCAGCCCAGAAAGCAGGTAGAACAAGTTTTGTGGTGCCTTTCAGCTGCCTACCGGGGTACTGCAAAAACTACCAACAGAACTCGTTTCTGGCACCTTTGCCAGTGGAGGTGTGCATGGGGTGTGTTTGGAACATTTTGTCAGCAGCCGAGTCCAAAATTCAGCTGTTCCCCATCTCAGCCCAGAAAGCAGGTAGAAAAACTTTTGTGGTGCCTTTCAGCTGCCTACCGGGGTAGTGTAAAAACTACCAACAGAACTCGTTTCTGGCACCTTCCCCGGTGGAGTTGTGCATGGGGTGTGTTTGGAACATTTTGTCTGCAGCCGAGTCCAAAATTCAGCCGTTCCCCATCTCAGCCCAGAAAGCAGGTAGAAAAACTTTTGTGGTGCCTTTCAGCTGCCTACCGGGGTAGTGTAAAAACTACCAACAGAACTCGTTTCTGGCGCCTTTGCCGGTGGAGCTGTGCATGGGGTGTGTTTGGAACATTTTGTTACCAGCCGAGTCCAAAATTCAGCCGTTCCCCATCTCAGCCCAGAAAACAGGTAGAAAAACTTTTGTGGTGCCTTTCAGCTGCCTACCGGGGTAGTGTAAAAACTACCAACAGAACTCGTTTCTGGCACCTTTGCCGGTGGAGCTGTGCATGGGGTGTGTTTGGAACATTTTGTTACCAGCCGAGTCCAAAATTCAACCGTTCCCCATCTCAGCCCAGAAAGCAGGTAGAACAACTTTTGTGGTGCCTTTCAGCTGCCTACCGGGGTAGTGTAAAAACTACCAACAGAACTCGTTTCTGGCACCTTCCCCGGTGGAGGTGTGCATGGGGTGTGTTTGGAACATTTTGTCACCAGCCGAGTCCAAAATTCAGCTGATCCCCATCTAAGCCCAGAAAGCAGGTAGAAAAACTTTTGTGGTGCCTTTCAGCTGCCTACTGGGGTACTGTAAAAACTACCAACAGAACTCGTTTCTGGCACCTTTGCCAGTGGAGGTGTGCATGGGGTGTGTTTGGAACATTTTGTCACCAGCCGAGTCCAAAATTTTGCCGTTCCCCATCTCAGCCCAGAAAGCAGGTAGAAAAACTTTTGTGGTGCCTTTCAGCTGCCTACCGGGGTAGTGTAAAAACTACCAACAGAACTCGTTTCTGGCACCTTCCCCGGTGGAGTGGTGCATGGGGTGTGTTTGGAACATTTTGTTACCAGCCGAGTCCAAAATTCAGCCGTTCCTCATCTCAGCCCAGAAAGCAGGTAGAACAAGTTTTGTGGTGCCTTTCAGCTGCCTACCGGGGTACTGCAAAAACTACCAACAGAACTCGTTTCTGGCACCTTCCCCGGTGGAGTTGTGCATGGGGTGTGTTTGGAACATTTTGTCACCAGCCGAGTCCAAAATTCAGCGATTCCCCATCTCAGCCCAGAAAGCAGGTAGAACAAGTTTTGTGGTGCCTTTCTCTTGCCTACCGGGGTAGTGTAAAAACTACCAACAGAACTCGTTTCTGGCACCTTCCCCGGAGGAGTTGTGCATGGGGTGTGTTTGGAACATTTTGTTACCAGCCGAGTCCAAAATTCAGCCGTTCCTCATCTCAGCCCAGAAAGCAGGTAGAACAAGTTTTGTGGTGCCTTTCTCTTGCCTACCGGGGGTAGTGTAAAAACTACCAACAGAACTCGTTTCTGGCACCTTCCCCGGTGGAGTTGTGCATGGGGTGTGTTTGGAACATTTTGTCACCAGCCGAGTCCAAAACTCAGCCGTTCCCCATCTCAGCCCAGAAAGCAGGTAGAAAAACTTTTGTGGTGCCTTTCAGCTGCCTACCGGGGTACTGCAAAAACTACCAACAGAACTCGTTTCTGGCACCTTCCCCGGTGGAGTTGTGCATGGGGTGTGTTTGGAACATTTTGTCACCAGCCGAGTCCAAAATTCAGCGATTCCCCATCTCAGCCCAGAAAGCAGGTAGAACAAGTTTTGTGGTGCCTTTCTCTTGCCTACCGGGGGTAGTGTAAAAACTACCAACAGAACTCCTTTCTGGCACCTTCCCCGGAGGAGTTGTGCATGGGGTGTGTTTGGAACATTTTGTCAGCAGCCGAGTCCAAAATTCAGCTGATCCCCATCTCAGCCCAGAAAGCAGGTAGAACAAGTTTTGTGGTGCCTTTCAGCTGCCTACCGGGGTAGTGTAAAAACTACCAACAGAACTCGTTTCTGGCACCTTCCCCGGTGGAGGTGCGCATGGGGTGTGTTTGGAACATTTTGTCACCAGCTGAGTCCAAAATTCAGCTGTTCCCCATCTCAGCCCAGAAAACAGGTAGAAAAACTTTTGTGGTGCCTTTCAGCTGCCTACCAGGGTAGTGTAAAAACTACCAACAGAACTCCTGTCTGTCACCTTCCGTGGTGGAGTTGTGCATGGGGTGTTTTTGGAACATTTTGTTACCAGCCGAGTCCAAAATTCAGCCGTTCCTCATCATAGCCCAGAAAGCAGGTAGAACAAGTTTTGTGGTGCCTTTCAGCTGCCTACCGGGGTAGTGTAAAAACTACCAACAGAACTCGTTTCTGGCACCTTTGCCAGTGGAGGTGTGCATGGGGTGTGTTTGGAACATTTTGTCACCAGCTGAGTCCAAAATTCAGCTGATCCCCATCTCAGCCCAGAAAGCAGGTAGAAAAACTTTTGTGGTGCCTTTCAGCTGCCTACCGGGGTAGTGTAAAAACTACCAACAGAACTCGTTTCTGGCACCTTCCCCGGTGGAGTTGTGCATGGGGTGTGTTTGGAACATTTTGTCTGCAGCCGAGTCCAAAATTCAGCCGTTCCCCATCTCAGCCCAGAAAGCAGGTAGAACAAGTTTTGTGGTGCCTTTCAGCTGCCTACCGGGGTAGTGTAAAAACTACCAACAGAACTCGTTTCTGGCACCTTTGCCGGTGGAGCTGTGCATGGGGTGTGTTTGGAACATTTTGTTACCAGCCGAGTCCAAAATTCAGCCGTTCCCCATCTCAGCCCAGAAAGCAGGTAGAACAACTTTTGTGGTGCCTTTCAGCTGCCTACCGGGGTAGTGTAAAAACTACCAACAGAACTCGTTTCTGGCACCTTCGCCGGTGGAGTTGTGCATGGGGTGTGTTTGGAACATTTTGTCACCAGCCGAGTCCAAAATTCAGCCGTTCCCCATCCTAGCCCAGAAAGCAGGTAGAACAAGTTTTGTGGTGCCTTTCAGCTGCCTACCGGGGTAGTGTAAAAACTACCAACAGACCTCGTTTCTGGCACCTTCCCCGGTGGAGCTGTGCATGGGGTGTGTTTAGAACATTTTGTTACCAGCCGAGTCCAAAATTCAGCCGTTCCCCATCTCAGCCCAGAAAGCAGGTACAACAAGTTTTGTGGTGCCTTTCAGCTGCCTACCGGGGTAGTGTAAAAACTACCAACAGAACTCGTTTCTGGCACCTTCCCCGGTGGAGTTGTGCATGGGGTGTGTTTGGAACATTTTGTCTGCAGCCGAGTCCAAAATTCAGCCGTTCCCCATCTCAGCCCAGAAAGCAGGTAGAACAAGTTTTGTGGTGCCTTTCAGCTGCCTACCGGGGTAGTGTAAAAACTACCAACAGAACTCGTTTCTGGCACCTTTGCCGGTGGAGCTGTGCATGGGGTGTGTTTGGAACATTTTGTTACCAGCCGAGTCCAAAATTCAGCCGTTCCCCATCTCAGCCCAGAAAGCAGGTAGAACAACTTTTGTGGTGCCTTTCAGCTGCCTACCGGGGTAGTGTAAAAACTACCAACAGAACTCGTTTCTGGCACCTTCGCCGGTGGAGTTGTGCATGGGGTGTGTTTGGAACATTTTGTCACCAGCTGAGTCCAAAATTCAGCCGTTCCCCATCCTAGCCCAGAAAGCAGGTAGAACAAGTTTTGTGGTGCCTTTCAGCTGCCTACCGGGGTAGTGTAAAAACTACCAACAGACCTCGTTTCTGGCACCTTTGCCGGTGGAGCTGTGCATGGGGTGTGTTTGGAACATTTTGTTACCAGCCGAGTCCAAAATTCAGCCGTTCCCCATCTCAGCCCAGAAAGCAGGTACAACAAGTTTTGTGGTGCCTTTCAGCTGCCTCCCGGGGTAGTGTAAAAAACTACCAACAGAACTCGTTTCTGGCACCTTTGCCGGTGGAGCTGTGCATGGGGTGTGTTTGGAACATTTTGTTACCAGCCGAGTCCAAAATTCAACCGTTCCCCATCTCAGCCCAGAAAGCAGGTAGAACAAGTTTTGTGGTGCCTTTCAGCTGCCTACCGGGGTAGTGTAAAAACTACCAACAGAACTCGTTTCTGGCACCTTCCCCGGTGGAGTTGTGCATGGGGTGTGTTTGGAACATTTTGTCACCAGCCGACTCCAAAATTCAGCCGTTCCCCATCCTAGCCCAGAAAGCAGGTAGAACAAGTTTTGTGGTGCCTTTCAGCTGCCTACCGGGGTACTGTAAAAACTACCAACAGAACTCGTTTCTGGCACCTTCCCCGGTGGAGCTGTGCATGGGGTGTGTTTGGAACATTTTGTTACCAGCCGAGTCCAAAATTCAGCCGTTCCCCATCTCAGCCCAGAAAGCAGGTAGAACAAGTTTTGTGGTGCCTTTCAGCTGCCTCCCGGGGTAGTGTAAAAACTACCAACAGAACTCGTTTCTGGCACCTTTGCCGGTGGAGCTGTGCATGGGGTGTGTTTGGAACATTTTGTTACCAGCCGAGTCCAAAATTCAGCCGTTCCCCATCTCAGCCCAGAAAGCAGGTAGAACAACTTTTGTGGTGCCTTTCAGCTGCCTACCGGGGTAGTGTAAAAACTACCAACAGAACTCGTTTCTGGCACCTTCCCCGGTGGAGGTGTGCATGGGGTGTGTTTGGAACATTTTGTCACCAGCCGACTCCAAAATTCAGCCGTTCACCATCCTAGCCCAGAAAGCAGGTAGAACAAGTTTTGTGGTGCCTTTCAGCTGCCTACCGGGGTACTGTAAAAACTACCAACAGAACTCGTTTCTGGCACCTTCCCCGGTGGAGCTGTGCATGGGGTGTGTTTGGAACATTTTGTTACCAGCCGAGTCCAAAATTCAGCCGTTCCCCATCTCAGCCCAGAAAGCAGGTAGAACAAGTTTTGTGGTGCCTTTCAGCTGCCTCCCGGGGGTAGTGTAAAAACTACCAACAGAACTCGTTTCTGGCACCTTTGCCGGTGGAGCTGTGCATGGGGTGTGTTTGGAACATTTTGTTACCAGCCGAGTCCAAAATTCAGCCGTTCCCCATCTCAGCCCAGAAAGCAGGTAGAACAACTTTTGTGGTGCCTTTCAGCTGCCTACCGGGGTAGTGTAAAAACTACCAACAGAACTCGTTTCTGGCACCTTCCCCGGTGGAGGTGTGCATGGGGTGTGTTTGGAACATTTTGTCACCAGCCGAGTCCAAAATTCAGCTGATCCCCATCTAAGCCCAGAAAGCAGGTAGAAAAACTTTTGTGGTGCCTTTCAGCTGCCTACTGGGGTACTGTAAAAACTACCAACAGAACTCGTTTCTGGCACCTTC